>NW_027442340.1:0-133340 GCF_048569485.1 Anomaloglossus baeobatrachus
TTGGTTATCTTGCAATCCCGAGATAATCGTCTCCATGCTCCAAATCCATTTTAAAGCCATTTTTAAGGCATTTCGCGCATACATGAAATGAACACATTTTTCTCCAAAACTATAACAGATGCAAGCTTGTCCTGTTTGGTGGAGATGATATTTAATAAAATAAGTAGAAATCCACTAAAAGTTTTGTTTGGTTATCTTGCAATCCCGAGATAATCGTCTCCATGCTCCAAATCCATTTAAAGCCATGTCAAAGGCATTTTGCGCATACATGAAATGAACACATTTTTCTCCAAAACTATAACAGATGCAAGCTTGTCCTGTTTGGGGAGATGATATTTAATAAAATAAGTAGAAATCCACTAAAAGTTTTGTTTGGTTATATTGCAATCCCGAGATAATCGTCTCCATGCTCCAAATCCATTTTAAAGCCATTTTTAAGGCATTTCGCGCATACATGAAATGAACACATTTTTCTCCAAAACTATAACAGATGCAAGCTTGTCCTGTTTGGTGGAGATGATATTTAATAAAATAAGTAGAAATCCACTAAAAGTTTTGTTTGGTTATCTTGCAATCCCGAGATAATCGTCTCCATGCTCCAAATCCATTTTAAAGCCATTTTTAAGGCATTTCGCGCATACATGAAATGAACACATTTTTCTCCAAAACTATAACAGATGCAAGCTTGTCCTGTTTGGTGGAGATGATATTTAATAAAATAAGTAGAAATCCACTAAAAGTTTTGTTTGGTTGTCTTGCAATCCCGAGATAATCGTCTCCATGCTCCAAATCCATTTAAAAGCCATTTTTAAGGCATTTCGCGCATACATGAAATGAACACATTTTTCTCCAAAACTTTAACAGATGCAAGCTTGTCCTGTTTGGTGGAGATGATATTTAATAAAATAAGTAGAAATCCACTAAAAGTTTTGTTTGGTTATCTTGCAATCCCGAGATAATCGTCTCCATGCTCCAAATCCATTTTAAAGCCATTTTTAAGGCATTTCGCGCATACATGAAATGAACACATTTTTCTCCAAAACTATAACAGATGCAAGCTTGTCCTGTTTGGTGGAGATGATATTTAATAAAATAAGTAGAAATCCACTAAAAGTTTTGTTTGGTTATCTTGCAATCCCGAGATAATCGTCTCCATGCTCCAAATCCATTTTAAAGCCATTTTTAAGGCATTTCGCGCATACATGAAATGAACACATTTTTCTCCAAAACTATAACAGATGCAAGCTTGTCCTGTTTGGTGGAGATGATATTTAATAAAATAAGTAGAAATCCATTAAAAGTTTTGTTTGGTTATCTTGCAATCCCGAGATAATCGTCTCCATGCTCCAAATCCATTTTAAAGCCATTTTTAAGGCATTTCGCGCATACATGAAATGAACACATTTTTTCTCCAAAACTATAACAGATGCAAGCTTGTCCTGTTTGGTGGAGATAATATTTAATAAAATAAGTAGAAATCTACTAAAAGTTTCGTTTGTTTATATTGCCATCCTGAGATAATCGTCTCCATGCTCCAAATCCATTTTAAAGCCATTTTTAAGGCATTTTGCGCATACATGAAATGAACACATTTTTCTCCAAAAACTATAACAGATGCAAGCTTGTCCTGTTTGGTGGAGATGATATTTAATAAAATAAGTAGAAATCCACTAAAAGTTTTGTTTGGTTATCTTGCAATCCCGAGATAATCGTCTCTATGCTCCAAATCCATTTTAAAGCCATTTTTAAGGCATTTCGCGCATACATGAAATGAACACATTTTTCTCCAAAACTATAACAGATGCAAGCTTGTCCTGTTTGGTGGAGATGATATTTAATAAAATAAGTAGAAATCCACTAAAAGTTTTGTTTGGTTATCTTGCAATCCCGAGATAATCGTCTCCATGCTCCAAATCCATTTTAAAGCCATTTTTAAGGCATTTCGCGCATACATGAAATGAACACATTTTCTCCAAAACTATAACAGATGCAAGCTTGTCCTGTTTGGTGGAGATGATATTTAATAAAATAAGTAGAAATCCACTAAAAGTTTTGTTTGGTTATCTTGCAATCCCGAGATAATCGTCTCCATGCTCCAAATCTATTTTAAAGCCATTTTTAAGGCATTTCGCGCATACATGAAATGAACACATTTTTCTCCAAAACTATAACAGATGCAAGCTTGTCCTGTTTGGTGGAGATGATATTTAATAAAATAAGTAGAAATCCACTAAAAGTTTTGTTTGGTTATATTGCAATCCCGAGATAATCGTCTCCATGCTCCAAATCCATTTTAAAGCCATTTTTAAGGCATTTTGCGCATACATGAAATGAACACATTTTTCTCCAAAACTATAACAGATGCAAGCTTGTCCTGTTTGGTGGAGATGATATTTAATAAAATAAGTAGAAATCCACTAAAAGTTTTGTTTGGTTATCTTGCAATCCCGAGATAATCGTCTCTATGCTCCAAATCCATTTTAAAGCCATTTTTAAGGCATTTCGCGCATACATGAAATGAACACATTTTTCTCCAAAACTATAACAGATGCAAGCTTGTCCTGTTTGGTGGAGATGATATTTAATAAAATAAGTAGAAATCCACTAAAAGTTTTGTTTGGTTATCTTGCAATCCCGAGATAATCGTCTCTATGCTCCAAATCCATTTTAAAGCCATTTTTAAGGCATTTCGCGCATACATGAAATGAACACATTTTTCTCCAAAACTATAACAGATGCAAGCTTGTCCTGTTTGGTGGAGATGATATTTAATAAAATAAGTAGAAATCCACTAAAAGTTTTGTTTGGTTATCTTGCAATCCCGAGATAATCGTCTCCATGCTCCAAATCCATTTTAAAGCCATTTTTAAGGCATTTCGCGCATACATGAAATGAACACATTTTTCTCCAAAACTATAACAGATGCAAGCTTGTCCTGTTTGGTGGAGATGATATTTAATAAAATAAGTAGAAATCCACTAAAAGTTTTGTTTGGTTATCTTGCAATCCCGAGATAATCGTCTCCATGCTCCAAATCCATTTTAAAGCCATTTTTAAGGCATTTCGCGCATACATGAAATGAACACATTTTTCTCCAAAACTATAACAGATGCAAGCTTGTCCTGTTTGGTGGAGATGATATTTAATAAAATAAGTAGAAATCCACTAAAAGTTTTGTTTGGTTATATTGCAATCCCGAGATAATCGTCTCCATGCTCCAAATCCATTTTAAAGCCATTTTTAAGGCATTTCGCGCATACATGAAATGAACACATTTTTCTCCAAAACTATAACAGATGCAAGCTTGTCCTGTTTGGTGGAGATGATATTTAATAAAATAAGTAGAAATCCACTAAAAGTTTTGTTTGGTTATCTTGCAATCCCGAGATAATCGTCTCCATGCTCCAAATCCATTTTAAAGCCATTTTTAAGGCATTTCGCGCATACATGAAATGAACACATTTTTCTCCAAAACTATAACAGATGCAAGCTTGTCCTGTTTGGTGGAGATGATATTTAATAAAATAAGTAGAAATCCACTAAAAGTTTTGTTTGGTTATATTGCAATCCCGAGATATTCGTCTCCATGCTCCAAATCCATTTTAAAGCCATTTTTAAGGCATTTCGCGCATACATGAAATGAACACATTTTTCTCCAAAACTATAACAGATGCAAGCTTGTCCTGTTTGGTGGAGATGATATTTAATAAAATAAGTAGAAATCCACTAAAAGTTTTGTTTGGTTATCTTGCAATCCCGAGATAATCGTCTCTATGCTCCAAATCCATTTTAAAGCCATTTTTAAGGCATTTCGCGCATACATGAAATGAACACATTTTTCTCCAAAACTATAACAGATGCAAGCTTGTCCTGTTTGGTGGAGATGATATTTAATAAAATAAGTAGAAATCCACTAAAAGTTTTGTTTGGTTATCTTGCAATCCCGAGATAATCGTCTCCATGCTCCAAATCCATTTTAAAGCCATTTTTAAGGCATTTCGCGCATACATGAAATGAACACATTTTTCTCCAAAACTATAACAGATGCAAGCTTGTCCTGTTTGGTGGAGATGATATTTAATAAAATAAGTAGAAATCCACTAAAAGTTTTGTTTGGTTATCTTGCAATCCCGAGATAATCGTCTCCATGCTCCAAATCTATTTTAAAGCCATTTTTAAGGCATTTCGCGCATACATGAAATGAACACATTTTTCTCCAAAACTATAACAGATGCAAGCTTGTCCTGTTTGGTGGAGATGATATTTAATAAAATAAGTAGAAATCCACTAAAAGTTTTGTTTGGTTATATTGCAATCCCGAGATAATCGTCTCCATGCTCCAAATCCATTTTAAAGCCATTTTTAAGGCATTTTGCGCATACATGAAATGAACACATTTTTCTCCAAAACTATAACAGATGCAAGCTTGTCCTGTTTGGTGGAGATGATATTTAATAAAATAAGTAGAAATCCACTAAAAGTTTTGTTTGGTTATCTTGCAATCCCGAGATAATCGTCTCTATGCTCCAAATCCATTTTAAAGCCATTTTTAAGGCATTTCGCGCATACATGAAATGAACACATTTTTCTCCAAAACTATAACAGATGCAAGCTTGTCCTGTTTGGTGGAGATGATATTTAATAAAATAAGTAGAAATCCACTAAAAGTTTTGTTTGGTTATCTTGCAATCCCGAGATAATCGTCTCCATGCTCCAAATCCATTTTAAAGCCATTTTTAAGGCATTTCGCGCATACATGAAATGAACACATTTTTCTCCAAAACTATAACAGATGCAAGCTTGTCCTGTTTGGTGGAGATGATATTTAATAAAATAAGTAGAAATCCACTAAAAGTTTTGTTTGGTTATCTTGCAATCCCGAGATAATCGTCTCCATGCTCCAAATCCATTTTAAAGCCATTTTTAAGGCATTTCGCGCATACATGAAATGAACACATTTTTCTCCAAAACTATAACAGATGCAAGCTTGTCCTGTTTGGTGGAGATGATATTTAATAAAATAAGTAGAAATCCACTAAAAGTTTTGTTTGGTTATATTGCAATCCCGAGATAATCGTCTCCATGCTCCAAATCCATTTTAAAGCCATTTTTAAGGCATTTCGCGCATACATGAAATGAACACATTTTTCTCCAAAACTATAACAGATGCAAGCTTGTCCTGTTTGGTGGAGATGATATTTAATAAAATAAGTAGAAATCCACTAAAAGTTTTGTTTGGTTATCTTGCAATCTCGAGATAATCGTCTCCATGCTCCAAATCCATTTTAAAGCCATTTTTAAGGCATTTCGCGCATACATGAAATGAACACATTTTTCTCCAAAACTATAACAGATGCAAGCTTGTCCTGTTTGGTGGAGATGATATTTAATAAAATAAGTAGAAATCCACTAAAAGTTTTGTTTGGTTATATTGCAATCCCGAGATATTCGTCTCCATGCTCCAAATCCATTTTAAAGCCATTTTTAAGGCATTTCGCGCATACATGAAATGAACACATTTTTCTCCAAAACTATAACAGATGCAAGCTTGTCCTGTTTGGTGGAGATGATATTTAATAAAATAAGTAGAAATCCACTAAAAGTTTTGTTTGGTTATCTTGCAATCCCGAGATAATCGTCTCCATGCTCCAAATCCATTTTAAAGCCATTTTTAAGGCATTTCGCGCATACATGAAATGAACACATTTTTCTCCAAAACTATAACAGATGCAAGCTTGTCCTGTTTGGTGGAGATGATATTTAATAAAATAAGTAGAAATCCACTAAAAGTTTTGTTTGGTTATCTTGCAATCCCGAGATAATCGTCTCCATGCTCCAAATCCATTTTAAAGCCATGTCAAAGGCATTTTGCGCATACATGAAATGAACACATTTTTCTCCAAAACTATAACAGATGCAAGCTTGTCCTGTTTGGGGGAGATGATATTTAATAAAATAAGTAGAAATCCACTAAAAGTTTTGTTTGGTTATATTGCAATCCCGAGATAATCGTCTCCATGCTCCAAATCCATTTTAAAGCCATTTTTAAGGCATTTCGCGCATACATGAAATGAACACATTTTTCTCCAAAACTATAACAGATGCAAGCTTGTCCTGTTTGGTGGAGATGATATTTAATAAAATAAGTAGAAATCCACTAAAAGTTTTGTTTGGTTATCTTGCAATCCCGAGATAATCGTCTCCATGCTCCAAATCCATTTTAAAGCCATTTTTAAGGCATTTCGCGCATACATGAAATGAACACATTTTTCTCCAAAACTATAACAGATGCAAGCTTGTCCTGTTTGGTGGAGATGATATTTAATAAAATAAGTAGAAATCCACTAAAAGTTTTGTTTGGTTATCTTGCAATCCCGAGATAATCGTCTCCATGCTCCAAATCCATTTTAAAGCCATTTTTAAGGCATTTCGCGCATACATGAAATGAACACATTTTTCTCCAAAACTATAACAGATGCAAGCTTGTCCTGTTTGGTGGAGATGATATTTAATAAAATAAGTAGAAATCCACTAAAAGTTTTGTTTGGTTGTCTTGCAATCCCGAGATAATCGTCTCCATGCTCAAAATCCATTTTAAAGCCATTTTTAAGGCATTTCGCGCATACATGAAATGAACACATTTTTCTCCAAAACTTTAACAGATGCAAGCTTGTCCTGTTTGGTGGAGATGATATTTAATAAAATAAGTAGAAATCCACTAAAAGTTTTGTTTGGTTATCTTGCAATCCCGAGATAATCGTCTCCATGCTCCAAATCCATTTTAAAGCCATTTTTAAGGCATTTCGCGCATACATGAAATGAACACATTTTTCTCCAAAACTATAACAGATGCAAGCTTGTCCTGTTTGGTGGAGATGATATTTAATAAAATAAGTAGAAATCCACTAAAAGTTTTGTTTGGTTATCTTGCAATCCCGAGATAATCGTCTCCATGCTCCAAATCCATTTTAAAGCCATTTTTAAGGCATTTCGCGCATACATGAAATGAACACATTTTTCTCCAAAACTATAACAGATGCAAGCTTGTCCTGTTTGGTGGAGATGATATTTAATAAAATAAGTAGAAATCCACTAAAAGTTTTGTTTGGTTATCTTGCAATCCCGAGATAATCGTCTCCATGCTCCAAATCCATTTTAAAGCCATTTTTAAGGCATTTCGCGCATACATGAAATGAACACATTTTTCTCCAAAACTATAACAGATGCAAGCTTGTCCTGTTTGGTGGAGATAATATTTAATAAAATAAGTAGAAATCTACTAAAAGTTTCGTTTGTTTATATTGCCATCCTGAGATAATCGTCTCCATGCTCCAAATCCATTTTAAAGCCATTTTTAAGGCATTTTGCGCATACATGAAATGAACACATTTTTCTCCAAAACTATAACAGATGCAAGCTTGTCCTGTTTGGTGGAGATGATATTTAATAAAATAAGTAGAAATCCACTAAAAGTTTTGTTTGGTTATCTTGCAATCCCGAGATAATCGTCTCCATGCTCCAAATCCATTTTAAAGCCATTTTTAAGGCATTTCGCGCATACATGAAATGAACACATTTTTCTCCAAAACTATAACAGATGCAAGCTTGTCCTGTTTGGTGGAGATGATATTTAATAAAATAAGTAGAAATCCACTAAAAGTTTTGTTTGGTTATCTTGCAATCCCGAGATAATCGTCTCCATGCTCCAAATCCATTTTAAAGCCATTTTTAAGGCATTTCGCGCATACATGAAATGAACACATTTTTCTCCAAAACTATAACAGATGCAAGCTTGTCCTGTTTGGTGGAGATGATATTTAATAAAATAAGTAGAAATCCACTAAAAGTTTTGTTTGGTTATCTTGCAATCCCGAGATAATCGTCTCCATGCTCCAAATCCATTTTAAAGCCATTTTTAAGGCATTTCGCGCATACATGAAATGAACACATTTTTCTCCAAAACTATAACAGATGCAAGCTTGTCCTGTTTGGTGGAGATGATATTTAATAAAATAAGTAGAAATCCACTAAAAGTTTTGTTTGGTTATCTTGCAATCCCGAGATAATCGTCTCCATGCTCCAAATCCATTTTAAAGCCATTTCAAAGGCATTTTGCGCATACATGAAATGAACACATTTTTCTCCAAAACTATAACACATGCAAGCTTGTCCTGTTTGGTGGAGATGATATTTAATAAAATAAGTAGAAATCCACTAAAAGTTTTGTTTGGTTATCTTGCAATCCCGAGATAATCGTCTCCATGCTCCAAATCCATTTTAAAGCCATTTTTAAGGCATTTCGCGCATACATGAAATGAACACATTTTTCTCCAAAACTATAACAGATGCAAGCTTGTCCTGTTTGGTGGAGATGATATTTAATAAAATAAGTAGAAATCCACTAAAAGTTTTGTTTGGTTATCTTGCAATCCCGAGATAATCGTCTCCATGCTCCAAATCCATTCTAAAGCCATTTTTAAGGCATTTCGCGCATACATGAAATGAACACATTTTTCTCCAAAACTATAACAGATGCAAGCTTGTCCTGTTTGGTGGAGATGATATTTAATAAAATAAGTAGAAATCCACTAAAAGTTTTGTTTGGTTATCTTGCAATCCCGAGATAATCGTCTCCATGCTCCAAATCCATTTTAAAGCCATTTTTAAGGCATTTCGCGCATACATGAAATGAACACATTTTTCTCCAAAACTATAACAGATGCAAGCTTGTCCTGTTTGGTGGAGATGATATTTAATAAAATAAGTAGAAATCCACTAAAAGTTTTGTTTGGTTATCTTGCAATCCCGAGATAATCGTCTCCATGCTCCAAATCCATTTTAAAGCCATTTTTAAGGCATTTCGCGCATACATGAAATGAACACATTTTTCTCCAAAACTATAACAGATGCAAGCTTGTCCTGTTTGGTGGAGATGATATTTAATAAAATAAGTAGAAATCCACTAAAAGTTTTGTTTGGTTATCTTGCAATCCCGAGATAATCGTCTCCATGCTCCAAATCCATTTTAAAGCCATTTTTAAGGCATTTCGCGCATACATGAAATGAAACACATTTTTCTCCAAAACTATAACAGATGCAAGCTTGTCCTGTTTGGTGGAGATGATATTTAATAAAATAAGTAGAAATCCACTAAAAGTTTTGTTTGGTTATCTTGCAATCCGAGATAATCGTCTCCATGCTCCAAATCCATTTTAAAGCCATTTTTAAGGCATTTCGCGCATACATGAAATGAACACATTTTTCTCCAAAACTATAACAGATGCAAGCTTGTCCTGTTTGGTGGAGATGATATTTAATAAAATAAGTAGAAATCCACTAAAAGTTTTGTTTGGTTATCTTGCAATCCCGAGATAATCGTCTCCATGCTCCAAATCCATTTTAAAGCCATTTTTAAGGCATTTTGCGCATACATGAAATGAACACATTTTTCTCCAAAACTATAACAGATGCAAGCGTGTCCTGTTTGGTGGAGATGATATTTAATAAAATAAGTAGAAACCCACTAAAAGTTTTGTTTGGTTATATTGCAATCCCGAGATAATCGTCTCCATGCTCCAAATCCATTTTAAAGCCATTTTTAAGGCATTTCGCGCATACATGAAATGAACACATTTTTCTCCAAAACTATAACAGATGCAAGCTTGTCCTGTTTGGTGGAGATGATATTTAATAAAATAAGTAGAAATCCACTAAAAGTTTTGTTTGGTTATCTTGCAATCCCGAGATAATCGTCTCCATGCTCCAAATCCATTTTTAAAGCCATTTTTAAGGCATTTCGCGCATACATGAAATGAACACATTTTTCTCCAAAACTATAACAGATGCAAGCTTGTCCTGTTTGGTGGAGATGATATTTAATAAAATAAGTAGAAATCCACTAAAAGTTTTGTTTGGTTATCTTGCAATCCCGAGATAATCGTCTCCATGCTCCAAATCCATTTTAAAGCCATTTTTAAGACATTTCGCGCATACATGAAATGAACACATTTTTCTCCAAAACTATAACAGATGCAAGCTTGTCCTGTTTGGTGGAGATGATATTTAATAAAATAAGTAGAAATCCACTAAAAGTTTTGTTTGGTTATCTTGCAATCCCGAGATAATCGTCTCCATGCTCCAAATCCATTTTAAAGCCATTTTTAAGGCATTTCGCGCATACATGAAATGAACACATTTTTCTCCAAAACTATAACAGATGCAAGCTTGTCCTGTTTGGTGGAGATGATATTTAATAAAATAAGTAGAAATCCACTAAAAGTTTTGTTTGGTTATCTTGCAATCCGAGATAATCGTCTCCATGCTCCAAATCCATTTTAAAGCCATTTTTAAGGCATTTCGCGCATACATGAAATGAACACATTTTTCTCCAAAACTATAACAGATGCAAGCTTGTCCTGTTTGGTGGAGATGATATTTAATAAAATAAGTAGAAATCCACTAAAAGTTTTGTTTGGTTATCTTGCAATCCCGAGATAATCGTCTCCATGCTCCAAATCCATTTTAAAGCCATGTCAAAGGCATTTTGCGCATACATGAAATGAACACATTTTTCTCCAAAACTATAACAGATGCAAGCTTGTCCTGTTTGGGGGAGATGATATTTAATAAAATAAGTAGAAATCCACTAAAAGTTTTGTTTGGTTATATTGCAATCCCGAGATAATCGTCTCCATGCTCCAAATCCATTTTAAAGCCATTTTTAAGGCATTTCGCGCATACATGAAATGAACACATTTTTCTCCAAAACTATAACAGATGCAAGCTTGTCCTGTTTGGTGGAGATGATATTTAATAAAATAAGTAGAAATCCACTAAAAGTTTTGTTTGGTTATCTTGCAATCCCGAGATAATCGTCTCCATGCTCCAAATCCATTTTAAAGCCATTTTTAAGGCATTTCGCGCATACATGAAATGAACACATTTTTCTCCAAAACTATAACAGATGCAAGCTTGTCCTGTTTGGTGGAGATGATATTTAATAAAATAAGTAGAAATCCACTAAAAGTTTTGTTTGGTTATCTTGCAATCCCGAGATAATCGTCTCCATGCTCCAAATCCATTTTAAAGCCATTTTTAAGGCATTTCGCGCATACATGAAATGAACACATTTTTCTCCAAAACTATAACAGATGCAAGCTTGTCCTGTTTGGTGGAGATGATATTTAATAAAATAAGTAGAAATCCACTAAAAGTTTTGTTTGGTTGTCTTGCAATCCCGAGATAATCGTCTCCATGCTCAAAATCCATTTTAAAGCCATTTTTAAGGCATTTCGCGCATACATGAAATGAACACATTTTTCTCCAAAACTTTAACAGATGCAAGCTTGTCCTGTTTGGTGGAGATGATATTTAATAAAATAAGTAGAAATCCACTAAAAGTTTTGTTTGGTTATCTTGCAATCCCGAGATAATCGTCTCCATGCTCCAAATCCATTTTAAAGCCATTTTTAAGGCATTTCGCGCATACATGAAATGAACACATTTTTCTCCAAAACTATAACAGATGCAAGCTTGTCCTGTTTGGTGGAGATGATATTTAATAAAATAAGTAGAAATCCACTAAAAGTTTTGTTTGGTTATCTTGCAATCCCGAGATAATCGTCTCCATGCTCCAAATCCATTTTAAAGCCATTTTTAAGGCATTTCGCGCATACATGAAATGAACACATTTTTCTCCAAAACTATAACAGATGCAAGCTTGTCCTGTTTGGTGGAGATGATATTTAATAAAATAAGTAGAAATCCACTAAAAGTTTTGTTTGGTTATCTTGCAATCCCGAGATAATCGTCTCCATGCTCCAAATCCATTTAAAAGCCATTTTTAAGGCATTTCGCGCATACATGAAATGAACACATTTTTCTCCAAAACTATAACAGATGCAAGCTTGTCCTGTTTGGTGGAGATAATATTTAATAAAATAAGTAGAAATCTACTAAAAGTTTCGTTTGTTTATATTGCCATCCTGAGATAATCGTCTCCATGCTCCAAATCCATTTTAAAGCCATTTTTAAGGCATTTTCGCGCATACATGAAATGAACACATTTTTCTCCAAAACTATAACAGATGCAAGCTTGTCCTGTTTGGTGGAGATGATATTTAATAAAATAAGTAGAAATCCACTAAAAGTTTTGTTTGGTTATCTTGCAATCCCGAGATAATCGTCTCCATGCTCCAAATCCATTTTAAAGCCATTTTTAAGGCATTTCGCGCATACATGAAATGAACACATTTTTCTCCAAAACTATAACAGATGCAAGCTTGTCCTGTTTGGTGGAGATGATATTTAATAAAATAAGTAGAAATCCACTAAAAGTTTTGTTTGGTTATCTTGCAATCCCGAGATAATCGTCTCCATGCTCCAAATCCATTTTAAAGCCATTTTTAAGGCATTTCGCGCATACATGAAATGAACACATTTTTCTCCAAAACTATAACAGATGCAAGCTTGTCCTGTTTGGTGGAGATGATATTTAATAAAATAAGTAGAAATCCACTAAAAGTTTTGTTTGGTTATCTTGCAATCCCGAGATAATCGTCTCCATGCTCCAAATCCATTTTAAAGCCATTTTTAAGGCATTTCGCGCATACATGAAATGAACACATTTTTCTCCAAAACTATAACAGATGCAAGCTTGTCCTGTTTGGTGGAGATGATATTTAATAAAATAAGTAGAAATCCACTAAAAGTTTTGTTTGGTTATCTTGCAATCCCGAGATAATCGTCTCCATGCTCCAAATCCATTTTAAAGCCATTTCAAAGGCATTTTGCGCATACATGAAATGAACACATTTTTCTCCAAAACTATAACACATGCAAGCTTGTCCTGTATGGTGGAGATGATATTTAATAAAATAAGTAGAAATCCACTAAAAGTTTTGTTTGGTTATCTTGCAATCCCGAGATAATCGTCTCCATGCTCCAAATCCATTTTAAAGCCATTTTTAAGGCATTTCGCGCATACATGAAATGAACACATTTTTCTCCAAAACTATAACAGATGCAAGCTTGTCCTGTTTGGTGGAGATGATATTTAATAAAATAAGTAGAAATCCACTAAAAGTTTTGTTTGGTTATCTTGCAATCCCGAGATAATCGTCTCCATGCTCCAAATCCATTTTAAAGCCATTTTTAAGGCATTTCGCGCATACATGAAATGAACACATTTTTCTCCAAAAACTATAACAGATGCAAGCTTGTCCTGTTTGGTGGAGATGATATTTAATAAAATAAGTAGAAATCCACTAAAAGTTTTGTTTGGTTATCTTGCAATCCCGAGATAATCGTCTCCATGCTCCAAATCCATTTTAAAGCCATTTTTAAGGCATTTCGCGCATACATGAAATGAACACATTTTTCTCCAAAACTATAACAGATGCAAGCTTGTCCTGTTTGGTGGAGATGATATTTAATAAAATAAGTAGAAATCCACTAAAAGTTTTGTTTGGTTATCTTGCAATCCGAGATAATCGTCTCCATGCTCCAAATCCATTTTAAAGCCATTTTTAAGGCATTTCGCGCATACATGAAATGAACACATTTTTCTCCAAAACTATAACAGATGCAAGCTTGTCCTGTTTGGTGGAGATGATATTTAATAAAATAAGTAGAAATCCACTAAAAGTTTTGTTTGGTTATCTTGCAATCCCGAGATAATCGTCTCCATGCTCCAAATCCATTTTAAAGCCATTTTTAAGGCATTTCGCGCATACATGAAATGAACACATTTTTCTCCAAAACTATAACAGATGCAAGCTTGTCCTGTTTGGTGGAGATGATATTTAATAAAATAAGTAGAAATCCACTAAAAGTTTTGTTTGGTTATCTTGCAATCCGAGATAATCGTCTCCATGCTCCAAATCCATTTTAAAGCCATTTTTAAGGCATTTCGCGCATACATGAAATGAACACATTTTTCTCCAAAACTATAACAGATGCAAGCTTGTCCTGTTTGGTGGAGATGATATTTAATAAAATAAGTAGAAATCCACTAAAAGTTTTGTTTGGTTATCTTGCAATCCCGAGATAATCGTCTCCATGCTCCAAATCCATTTTAAAGCCATTTTTAAGGCATTTTGCGCATACATGAAATGAACACATTTTTCTCCAAAACTATAACAGATGCAAGCGTGTCCTGTTTGGTGGAGATGATATTTAATAAAATAAGTAGAAATCCACTAAAAGTTTTGTTTGGTTATATTGCAATCCCGAGATAATCGTCTCCATGCTCCAAATCCATTTTAAAGCCATTTTTAAGGCATTTCGCGCATACATGAAATGAACACATTTTTCTCCAAAACTATAACAGATGCAAGCTTGTCCTGTTTGGTGGAGATGATATTTAATAAAATAAGTAGAAATCCACTAAAAGTTTTGTTTGGTTATCTTGCAATCCCGAGATAATCGTCTCCATGCTCCAAATCCATTTTAAAGCCATTTTTAAGGCATTTCGCGCATACATGAAATGAACACATTTTTCTCCAAAACTATAACAGATGCAAGCTTGTCCTGTTTGGTGGAGATGATATTTAATAAAATAAGTAGAAATCCACTAAAAGTTTTGTTTGGTTATCTTGCAATCCCGAGATAATCGTCTCCATGCTCCAAATCCATTTTAAAGCCATTTTTAAGACATTTCGCGCATACATGAAATGAACACATTTTTCTCCAAAACTATAACAGATGCAAGCTTGTCCTGTTTGGTGGAGATGATATTTAATAAAATAAGTAGAAATCCACTAAAAGTTTTGTTTGGTTATCTTGCAATCCCGAGATAATCGTCTCCATGCTCCAAATCCATTTTAAAGCCATTTTAAGGCATTTCGCGCATACATGAAATGAACACATTTTTCTCCAAAACTATAACAGATGCAAGCTTGTCCTGTTTGGTGGAGATGATATTTAATAAAATAAGTAGAAATCCACTAAAAGTTTTGTTTGGTTATCTTGCAATCCCGAGATAATCGTCTCCATGCTCCAAATCCATTTTAAAGCCATTTTTAAGGCATTTCGCGCATACATGAAATGAACACATTTTTCTCCAAAACTATAACAGATGCAAGCTTGTCCTGTTTGGTGGAGATGATATTTAATAAAATAAGTAGAAATCCACTAAAAGTTTTGTTTGGTTATCTTGCAATCCCGAGATAATCGTCTCCATGCTCCAAATCCATTTTAAAGCCATTTCAAAGGCATTTTGCGCATACATGAAATGAACACATTTTTCTCCAAAACTATAACACATGCAAGCTTGTCCTGTTTGGTGGAGATGATATTTAATAAAATAAGTAGAAATCCACTAAAAGTTTTGTTTGGTTATCTTGCAATCCCGAGATAATCGTCTCCATGCTCCAAATCCATTTTAAAGCCATTTCAAAGGCATTTGCGCATACATGAAATGAACACATTTTTCTCCAAAACTATAACACATGCAAGCTTGTCCTGTTTGGTGGAGATGATATTTAATAAAATAAGTAGAAATCCACTAAAAGTTTTGTTTGGTTATCTTGCAATCCCGAGATAATCGTCTCCATGCTCCAAATCCATTTTAAAGCCATTTTAAGGCATTTCGCGCATACATGAAATGAACACATTTTTCTCCAAAACTATAACAGATGCAAGCTTGTCCTGTTTGGTGGAGATGATATTTAATAAAATAAGTAGAAATCCACTAAAAGTTTTGTTTGGTTATCTTGCAATCCCGAGATAATCGTCTCCATGCTCCAAATCCATTTTAAAGCCATTTTTAAGGCATTTCGCGCATACATGAAATGAACACATTTTTCTCCAAAACTATAACAGATGCAAGCTTGTCCTGTTTGGTGGAGATGATATTTAATAAAATAAGTAGAAATCCACTAAAAGTTTTGTTTGGTTATCTTGCAATCCCGAGATAATCGTCTCCATGCTCCAAATCCATTTTAAAGCCATTTTTAAGGCATTTCGCGCATACATGAAATGAACACATTTTTCTCCAAAACTATAACAGATGCAAGCTTGTCCTGTTTGGTGGAGATGATATTTAATAAAATAAGTAGAAATCCACTAAAAGTTTTGTTTGGTTATCTTGCAATCCCGAGATAATCGTCTCCATGCTCCAAATCCATTTTAAAGCCATTTTTAAGGCATTTCGCGCATACATGAAATGAACACATTTTTCTCCAAAACTATAACAGATGCAAGCTTGTCCTGTTTGGTGGAGATGATATTTAATAAAATAAGTAGAAATCCACTAAAAGTTTTGTTTGGTTATCTTGCAATCCCGAGATAATCGTCTCCATGCTCCAAATCCATTTTAAAGCCATTTTTAAGGCATTTCGCGCATACATGAAATGAACACATTTTTCTCCAAAACTATAACAGATGCAAGCTTGTCCTGTTTGGTGGAGATGATATTTAATAAAATAAGTAGAAATCCACTAAAAGTTTTGTTTGGTTATCTTGCAATCCCGAGATAATCGTCTCCATGCTCCAAATCCATTTTAAAGCCATTTTTAAGGCATTTCGCGCATATCATGAAATGAACACATTTTTCTCCAAAACTATAACAGATGCAAGCTTGTCCTGTTTGGTGGAGATGATATTTAATAAAATAAGTAGAAATCCACTAAAAGTTTTGTTTGGTTATCTTGCAATCCCGAGATAATCGTCTCCATGCTCCAAATCCATCATTTTAAAGCCATTTTTAAGGCATTTCGCGCATACATGAAATGAACACATTTTTCTCCAAAACTATAACAGATGCAAGCTTGTCCTGTTTGGTGGAGATGATATTTAATAAAATAAGTAGAAATCCACTAAAAGTTTTGTTTGGTTATCTTGCAATCCCTGAGATAATCGTCTCCATGCTCCAAATCCATTTTAAAGCCATTTTTAAGGCATTTCGCGCATACATGAAATGAACACATTTTTCTCCAAAACTATAACAGATGCAAGCTTGTCCTGTTTGGTGGAGATGATATTTAATAAAATAAGTAGAAATCCACTAAAAGTTTTGTTTGGTTATCTTGCAATCCCGAGATAATCGTCTCCATGCTCCAAATCCATTTTAAAGCCATTTTTAAGGCATTTCGCGCATACATGAAATGAACACATTTTTCTCCAAAACTATAACAGATGCAAGCTTGTCCTGTTTGGTGGAGATGATATTTAATAAAATAAGTAGAAATCCACTAAAAGTTTTGTTTGGTTATCTTGCAATCCCGAGATAATCGTCTCCATGCTCCAAATCCATTTTAAAGCCATTTTTAAGGCATTTTGCGCATACATGAAATGAACACATTTTTCTCCAAAACTATAACAGATGCAAGCTTGTCCTGTTTGGTGGAGATGATATTTAATAAAATAAGTAGAAATCCACTAAAAGTTTTGTTTGGTTATATTGCAATCCCGAGATAATCGTCTCCATGCTCCAAATCCATTTTAAAGCCATTTTTAAGGCATTTCGCGCATACATGAAATGAACACATTTTTCTCCAAAACTATAACAGATGCAAGCTTGTCCTGTTTGGTGGAGATGATATTTAATAAAATAAGTAGAAATCCACTAAAAGTTTTGTTTGGTTATCTTGCAATCCCGAGATAATCGTCTCCATGCTCCAAATCCATTTTAAAGCCATTTTTAAGGCATTTCGCGCATACATGAAATGAACACATTTTTCTCCAAAACTATAACAGATGCAAGCTTGTCCTGTTTGGTGGAGATGATATTTAATAAAATAAGTAGAAATCCACTAAAAGTTTTGTTTGGTTATCTTGCAATCCCGAGATAATCGTCTCCATGCTCCAAATCCATTTTAAAGCCATTTTTAAGGCATTTCGCGCATACATGAAATGAACACATTTTTCTCCAAAACTATAACAGATGCAAGCTTGTCCTGTTTGGTGGAGATGAGATTTAATAAAATAAGTAGAAATCCACTAAAAGTTTTGTTTGGTTATCTTGCAATCCCGAGATAATCGTCTCCATGCTCCAAATCCATTTTAAAGCCATTTTTAAGGCATTTCGCGCATACATGAAATGAACACATTTTTCTCCAAAACTATAACAGATGCAAGCTTGTCCTGTTTGGTGGAGATGATATTTAATAAAATAAGTAGAAATCCACTAAAAGTTTTGTTTGGTTATCTTGCAATCCCGAGATAATCGTCTCCATGCTCCAAATCCATTTTAAAGCCATTTTTAAGGCATTTCGCGCATACATGAAATGAACACATTTTTCTCCAAAACTATAACAGATGCAAGCTTGTCCTGTTTGGTGGAGATGATATTTAATAAAATAAGTAGAAATCCACTAAAAGTTTTGTTTGGTTATCTTGCAATCCCGAGATAATCGTCTCCATGCTCCAAATCCATTTTAAAGCCATTTTTAAGGCATTTCGCGCATACATGAAATGAACACATTTTTCTCCAAAACTATAACAGATGCAAGCTTGTCCTGTTTGGTGGAGATGATATTTAATAAAATAAGTAGAAATCCACTAAAAGTTTTGTTTGGTTGTCTTGCAATCCCGAGATAATCGTCTCCATGCTCCAAATCCATTTTAAAGCCATTTTTAAGGCATTTCGCGCATACATGAAATGAACACATTTTTCTCCAAAACTTTAACAGATGCAAGCTTGTCCTGTTTGGTGGAGATGATATTTAATAAAATAAGTAGAAATCCACTAAAAGTTTTGTTTGGTTATCTTGCAATCCCGAGATAATCGTCTCCATGCTCCAAATCCATTTTAAAGCCATTTTTAAGGCATTTCGCGCATACATGAAATGAACACATTTTTCTCCAAAACTATAACAGATGCAAGCTTGTCCTGTTTGGTGGAGATGATATTTAATAAAATAAGTAGAAATCCACTAAAAGTTTTGTTTGGTTATCTTGCAATCCCGAGATAATCGTCTCCATGCTCCAAATCCATTTTAAAGCCATTTTTAAGGCATTTCGCGCATACATGAAATGAACACATTTTTCTCCAAAACTATAACAGATGCAAGCTTGTCCTGTTTGGTGGAGATGATATTTAATAAAATAAGTAGAAATCCACTAAAAGTTTTGTTTGGTTATCTTGCAATCCCGAGATAATCGTCTCCATGCTCCAAATCCATTTTAAAGCCATTTTTAAGGCATTTCGCGCATACATGAAATGAACACATTTTTCTCCAAAACTATAACAGATGCAAGCTTGTCCTGTTTGGTGGAGATAATATTTAATAAAATAAGTAGAAATCTACTAAAAGTTTCGTTTGTTTATATTGCCATCCTGAGATAATCGTCTCCATGCTCCAAATCCATTTTAAAGCCATTTTTAAGGCATTTTGCGCATACATGAAATGAACACATTTTTCTCCAAAACTATAACAGATGCAAGCTTGTCCTGTTTGGTGGAGATGATATTTAATAAAATAAGTAGAAATCCACTAAAAGTTTTGTTTGGTTATCTTGCAATCCCGAGATAATCGTCTCCATGCTCCAAATCCATTTTAAAGCCATTTTTAAGGCATTTCGCGCATACATGAAATGAACACATTTTTCTCCAAAACTATAACAGATGCAAGCTTGTCCTGTTTGGTGGAGATGATATTTAATAAAATAAGTAGAAATCCACTAAAAGTTTTGTTTGGTTATCTTGCAATCCCGAGATAATCGTCTCCATGCTCCAAATCCATTTTAAAGCCATTTTTAAGGCATTTCGCGCATACATGAAATGAACACATTTTTCTCCAAAACTATAACAGATGCAAGCTTGTCCTGTTTGGTGGAGATGATATTTAATAAAATAAGTAGAAATCCACTAAAAGTTTTGTTTGGTTATCTTGCAATCCCGAGATAATCGTCTCCATGCTCCAAATCCATTTTAAAGCCATTTTAAGGCATTTCGCGCATACATGAAATGAACACATTTTTCTCCAAAACTATAACAGATGCAAGCTTGTCCTGTTTGGTGGAGATGATATTTAATAAAATAAGTAGAAATCCACTAAAAGTTTTGTTTGGTTATATTGCAATCCCGAGATAATCGTCTCCATGCTCCAAATCCATTTTAAAGCCATTTTTAAGGCATTTCGCGCATACATGAAATGAACACATTTTTCTCCAAAACTATAACAGATGCAAGCTTGTCCTGTTTGGTGGAGATGATATTTAATAAAATAAGTAGAAATCCACTAAAAGTTTTGTTTGGTTATCTTGCAATCCCGAGATAATCGTCTCCATGCTCCAAAT
Source organism: Anomaloglossus baeobatrachus (assembly GCF_048569485.1). Taxonomy (NCBI): domain Eukaryota; kingdom Metazoa; phylum Chordata; class Amphibia; order Anura; family Aromobatidae; genus Anomaloglossus; species Anomaloglossus baeobatrachus. The sequence goes on from NW_027442340.1 coordinate 20,242, forward strand.
CCATTTTAAAGCCATTTTTAAGGCATTTCGCGCATACATGAAATGAACACATTTTTCTCCAAAACTATAACAGATGCAAGCTTGTCCTGTTTGGTGGAGATGATATTTAATAAAATAAGTAGAAATCCACTAAAAGTTTTCTTTGGTTATATTGCAATCCCGAGATATTCGTCTCCATGCTCCAAATCCATTTTAAAGCCATTTTTAAGGCATTTCGCGCATACATGAAATGAACACATTTTTCTCCAAAACTATAACAGATGCAAGCTTGTCCTGTTTGGTGGAGATGATATTTAATAAAATAAGTAGAAATCCACTAAAAGTTTTGTTTGGTTATCTTGCAATCCCGAGATAATCGTCTCCATGCTCCAAATCCATTTTAAAGCCATTTTTAAGGCATTTCGCGCATACATGAAATGAACACATTTTTCTCCAAAACTATAACAGATGCAAGCTTGTCCTGTTTGGTGGAGATGATATTTAATAAAATAAGTAGAAATCCACTAAAAGTTTTGTTTGGTTATCTTGCAATCCCGAGATAATCGTCTCCATGCTCCAAATCCATTTTAAATCCATTTTTAAGGCATTTCGCGCATACATGAAATGAACACATTTTTCTCCAAAACTATAACAGATGCAAGCTTGTCCTGTTTGGTGGAGATGATATTTAATAAAATAAGTAGAAATCCACTAAAAGTTTTGTTTGGTTGTCTTGCAATCCCGAGATAATCGTCTCCATGCTCCAAATCCATTTTAAAGCCATTTTTAAGGCATTTCGCGCATACATGAAATGAACACATTTTTCTCCAAAACTTTAACAGATGCAAGCTTGTCCTGTTTGGTGGAGATGATATTTAATAAAATAAGTAGAAATCCACTAAAAGTTTTGTTTGGTTATCTTGCAATCCCGAGATAATCGTCTCCATGCTCCAAATCCATTTTAAAGCCATTTTTAAGGCATTTCGCGCATACATGAAATGAACACATTTTTCTCCAAAACTATAACAGATGCAAGCTTGTCCTGTTTGGTGGAGATGATATTTAATAAAATAAGTAGAAATCCACTAAAAGTTTTGTTTGGTTATCTTGCAATCCCGAGATAATCGTCTCCATGCTCCAAATCCATTTTAAAGCCATTTTTAAGGCATTTCGCGCATACATGAAATGAACACATTTTTCTCCAAAAGTATAACAGATGCAAGCTTGTCCTGTTTGGTGGAGATGATATTTAATAAAATAAGTAGAAATCCACTAAAAGTTTTGTTTGGTTATCTTGCAATCCCGAGATAATCGTCTCCATGCTCCAAATCCATTTTAAAGCCATTTTTAAGGCATTTCGCGCATACATGAAATGAACACATTTTTCTCCAAAACTATAACAGATGCAAGCTTGTCCTGTTTGGTGGAGATAATATTTAATAAAATAAGTAGAAATCTACTAAAAGTTTCGTTTGTTTATATTGCCATCCTGAGATAATCGTCTCCATGCTCCAAATCCATTTTAAAGCCATTTTTAAGGCATTTTGCGCATACATGAAATGAACACATTTTTCTCCAAAACTATAACAGATGCAAGCTTGTCCTGTTTGGTGGAGATGATATTTAATAAAATAAGTAGAAATCCACTAAAAGTTTTGTTTGGTTATCTTGCAATCCCGAGATAATCGTCTCCATGCTCCAAATCCATTTTAAAGCCATTTTTAAGGCATTTCGCGCATACATGAAATGAACACATTTTTCTCCAAAACTATAACAGATGCAAGCTTGTCCTGTTTGGTGGAGATGATATTTAATAAAATAAGTAGAAATCCACTAAAAGTTTTGTTTGGTTATCTTGCAATCCCGAGATAATCGTCTCCATGCTCCAAATCCATTTTAAAGCCATTTTTAAGGCATTTCGAGCATACATGAAATGAACACATTTTTCTCCAAAACTATAACAGATGCAAGCTTGTCCTGTTTGGTGGAGATGATATTTAATAAAATAAGTAGAAATCCACTAAAAGTTTTGTTTGGTTATATTGCAATCCCGAGATAATCGTCTCCATGCTCCAAATCCATTTTAAAGCCATTTTTAAGGCATTTCGCGCATACATGAAATGAACACATTTTTCTCCAAAACTATAACAGATGCAAGCTTGTCCTGTTTGGTGGAGATGATATTTAATAAAATAAGTAGAAATCCACTAAAAGTTTTGTTTGGTTATCTTGCAATCCCGAGATAATCGTCTCCATGCTCCAAATCCATTTTAAAGCCATTTTTAAGGCATTTCGCGCATACATGAAATGAACACATTTTTCTCCAAAACTATAACAGATGCAAGCTTGTCCTGTTTGGTGGAGATGATATTTAATAAAATAAGTAGAAATCCACTAAAAGTTTTCTTTGGTTATATTGCAATCCCGAGATATTCGTCTCCATGCTCCAAATCCATTTTAAAGCCATTTTTAAGGCATTTCGCGCATACATGAAATGAACACATTTTTCTCCAAAACTATAACAGATGCAAGCTTGTCCTGTTTGGTGGAGATGATATTTAATAAAATAAGTAGAAATACACTAAAAGTTTTGTTTGGTTATCTTGCAATCCCGAGATAATCGTCTCCATGCTCCAAATCCATTTTAAAGCCATTTTTAAGGCATTTCGCGCATACATGAAATGAACACATTTTTCTCCAAAACTATAACAGATGCAAGCTTGTCCTGTTTGGTGGAGATGATATTTAATAAAATAAGTAGAAATCCATTAAAAGTTTTGTTTGGTTATCTTGCAATCCCGAGATAATCGTCTCCATGCTCCAAATCCATTTTAAAGCCATGTCAAAGGCATTTTGCGCATACATGAAATGAACACATTTTTCTCCAAAACTATAACAGATGCAAGCTTGTCCTGTTTGGGGGAGATGATATTTAATAAAATAAGTAGAAATCCACTAAAAGTTTTGTTTGGTTATATTGCAATCCCGAGATAATCGTCTCCATGCTCCAAATCCATTTTAAAGCCATTTTTAAGGCATTTCGCGCATACATGAAATGAACACATTTTTCTCCAAAACTATAACAGATGCAAGCTTGTCCTGTTTGGTGGAGATGATATTTAATAAAATAAGTAGAAATCCACTAAAAGTTTTGTTTGGTTATCTTGCAATCCCGAGATAATCGTCTCCATGCTCCAAATCCATTTTAAAGCCATTTTTAAGGCATTTCGCGCATACATGAAATGAACACATTTTTCTCCAAAACTATAACAGATGCAAGCTTGTCCTGTTTGGTGGAGATGATATTTAATAAAATAAGTAGAAATCCACTAAAAGTTTTGTTTGGTTATCTTGCAATCCCGAGATAATCGTCTCCATGCTCCAAATCCATTTTAAAGCCATTTTTAAGGCATTTCGCGCATACATGAAATGAACACATTTTTCTCCAAAACTATAACAGATGCAAGCTTGTCCTGTTTGGTGGAGATGATATTTAATAAAATAAGTAGAAATCCACTAAAAGTTTTGTTTGGTTGTCTTGCAATCCCGAGATAATCGTCTCCATGCTCCAAATCCATTTTAAAGCCATTTTTAAGGCATTTCGCGCATACATGAAATGAACACATTTTTCTCCAAAACTTTAACAGATGCAAGCTTCTCCTGTTTGGTGGAGATGATATTTAATAAAATAAGTAGAAATCCACTAAAAGTTTTGTTTGGTTATCTTGCAATCCCGAGATAATCGTCTCCATGCTCCAAATCCATTTTAAAGCCATTTTTAAGGCATTTCGCGCATACATGAAATGAACACATTTTTCTCCAAAACTATTAACAGATGCAAGCTTGTCCTGTTTGGTGGAGATGATATTTAATAAAATAAGTAGAAATCCACTAAAAGTTTTGTTTGGTTATCTTGCAATCCCGAGATAATCGTCTCCATGCTCCAAATCCATTTTAAAGCCATTTTTAAGGCATTTCGCGCATACATGAAATGAACACATTTTTCTCCAAAACTATAACAGATGCAAGCTTGTCCTGTTTGGTGGAGATGATATTTAATAAAATAAGTAGAAATCCACTAAAAGTTTTGTTTGGTTATCTTGCAATCCCGAGATAATCGTCTCCATGCTCCAAATCCATTTTAAAGCCATTTTTAAGGCATTTCGCGCATACATGAAATGAACACATTTTTCTCCAAAACTATAACAGATGCAAGCTTGTCCTGTTTGGTGGAGATGATATTTAATAAAATAAGTAGAAATCCACTAAAAGTTTTGTTTGGTTGTCTTGCAATCCCGAGATAATCGTCTCCATGCTCCAAATCCATTTTAAAGCCATTTTTAAGGCATTTCGCGCATACATGAAATGAACACATTTTTCTCCAAAACTATAACAGATGCAAGCTTGTCCTGTTTGGTGGAGATGATATTTAATAAAATAAGTAGAAATCCACTAAAAGTTTTGTTTGGTTATCTTGCAATCCCGAGATAATCGTCTCCATGCTCCAAATCCATTTTAAAGCCATTTTTAAGGCATTTCGCGCATACATGAAATGAACACATTTTTCTCCAAAACTATAACAGATGCAAGCTTGTCCTGTTTGGTGGAGATAATATTTAATAAAATAAGTAGAAATCTACTAAAAGTTTCGTTTGTTTATATTGCCATCCTGAGATAATCGTCTCCATGCTCCAAATCCATTTTAAAGCCATTTTTAAGGCATTTTGCGCATACATGAAATGAACACATTTTTCTCCAAAACTATAACAGATGCAAGCTTGTCCTGTTTGGTGGAGATGATATTTAATAAAATAAGTAGAAATCCACTAAAAGTTTTGTTTGGTTATCTTGCAATCCCGAGATAATCGTCTCCATGCTCCAAATCCATTTTAAAGCCATTTTTAAGGCATTTCGCGCATACATGAAATGAACACATTTTTCTCCAAAACTATAACAGATGCAAGCTTGTCCTGTTTGGTGGAGATGATATTTAATAAAATAAGTAGAAATCCACTAAAAGTTTTGTTTGGTTATCTTGCAATCCCGAGATAATCGTCTCCATGCTCCAAATCCATTTTAAAGCCATTTTTAAGGCATTTCGCGCATACATGAAATGAACACATTTTTCTCCAAAACTATAACAGATGCAAGCTTGTCCTGTTTGGTGGAGATGATATTTAATAAAATAAGTAGAAATCCACTAAACGTTTTGTTTGGTTATCTTGCAATCCCGAGATAATCGTCTCCATGCTCCAAATCCATTTTAAAGCCATTTTTAAGGCATTTCGCGCATACATGAAATGAACACATTTTTCTCCAAAACTATAACAGATGCAAGCTTGTCCTGTTTGGTGGAGATGATATTTAATAAAATAAGTAGAAATCCACTAAAAGTTTTGTTTGGTTATCTTGCAATCCCGAGATAATCGTCTCCATGCTCCAAATCCATTTTAAAGCCATTTTTAAGGCATTTCGCGCATACATGAAATGAACACATTTTTCTCCAAAACTATAACAGATGCAAGCTTGTCCTGTTTGGTGGAGATGATATTTAATAAAATAAGTAGAAATCCACTAAAAGTTTTGTTTGGTTGTCTTGCAATCCCGAGATAATCGTCTCCATGCTCCAAATCCATTTTAAAGCCATTTTTAAGGCATTTCGCGCATACATGAAATGAACACATTTTTCTCCAAAACTATAACAGATGCAAGCTTGTCCTGTTTGGTGGAGATGATATTTAATAAAATAAGTAGAAATCCACTAAAAGTTTTGTTTGGTTATCTTGCAATCCCGAGATAATCGTCTCCATGCTCCAAATCCATTTTAAAGCCATTTTTAAGGCATTTCGCGCATACATGAAATGAACACATTTTTCTCCAAAACTATAACAGATGCAAGCTTGTCCTGTTTGGTGGAGATGATATTTAATAAAATAAGTAGAAATCCACTAAAAGTTTTGTTTGGTTATCTTGCAATCCCGAGATAATCGTCTCCATGCTCCAAATCCATTTTAAAGCCATTTTTAAGGCATTTCGCGCATACATGAAATGAACACATTTTTCTCCAAAACTATAACAGATGCAAGCTTGTCCTGTTTGGTGGAGATGATATTTAATAAAATAAGTAGAAATCCACTAAAAGTTTTGTTTGGTTATCTTGCAATCCCGAGATAATCGTCTCCATGCTCCAAATCCATTTTAAAGCCATTTTTAAGGCATTTCGCGCATACATGAAATGAACACATTTTTCTCCAAAAATATAACAGATGCAAGCTTGTCCTGTTTGGTGGAGATGATATTTAATAAAATAAGTAGAAATCCACTAAAAGTTTTGTTTGGTTGTCTTGCAATCCCGAGATAATCGTCTCCATGCTCCAAATCCATTTTAAAGCCATTTTTAAGGCATTTCGCGCATACATGAAATGAACACATTTTTCTCCAAAACTTTAACAGATGCAAGCTTGTCCTGTTTGGTGGAGATGATATTTAATAAAATAAGTAGAAATCCACTAAAAGTTTTGTTTGGTTATCTTGCAATCCCGAGATAATCGTCTCCATGCTCCAAATCCATTTTAAAGCCATTTTTAAGGCATTTCGCGCATACATGAAATGAACACATTTTTCTCCAAAACTATAACAGATGCAAGCTTGTCCTGTTTGGTGGAGATGATATTTAATAAAATAAGTAGAAATCCACTAAAAGTTTTGTTTGGTTATCTTGCAATCCCGAGATAATCGTCTCCATGCTCCAAATCCATTTTAAAGCCATTTTTAAGGCATTTCGCGCATACATGAAATGAACACATTTTTCTCCAAAACTATAACAGATGCAAGCTTGTCCTGTTTGGTGGAGATGATATTTAATAAAATAAGTAGAAATCCACTAAAAGTTTTGTTTGGTTATCTTGCAATCCCGAGATAATCGTCTCCATGCTCCAAATCCATTTTAAAGCCATTTTTAAGGCATTTCGCGCATACATGAAATGAACACATTTTTCTCCAAAACTATAACAGATGCAAGCTTGTCCTGTTTGGTGGAGATAATATTTAATAAAATAAGTAGAAATCTACTAAAAGTTTCGTTTGTTTATATTGCCATCCTGAGATAATCGTCTCCATGCTCCAAATCCATTTTAAAGCCATTTTTAAGGCATTTTGCGCATACATGAAATGAACACATTTTTCTCCAAAACTATAACAGATGCAAGCTTGTCCTGTTTGGTGGAGATGATATTTAATAAAATAAGTAGAAATCCACTAAAAGTTTTGTTTGGTTATCTTGCAATCCCGAGATAATCGTCTCCATGCTCCAAATCCATTTTAAAGCCATTTTTAAGGCATTTCGCGCATACATGAAATGAACACATTTTTCTCCAAAACTATAACAGATGCAAGCTTGTCCTGTTTGGTGGAGATGATATTTAATAAAATAAGTAGAAATCCACTAAAAGTTTTGTTTGGTTATCTTGCAATCCCGAGATAATCGTCTCCATGCTCCAAATCCATTTTAAAGCCATTTTTAAGGCATTTCGCGCATACATGAAATGAACACATTTTTCTCCAAAACTATAACAGATGCAAGCTTGTCCTGTTTGGTGGAGATGATATTTAAAGTAGAAATCCACTAAAAGTTTTGTTTGGTTATCTTGCAATCCCGAGATAATCGTCTCCATGCTCCAAATCCATTTTAAAGCCATTTTTAAGGCATTTCGCGCATACATGAAATGAACACATTTTTCTCCAAAACTATAACAGATGCAAGCTTGTCCTGTTTGGTGGAGATGATATTTAATAAAATAAGTAGAAATCCACTAAAAGTTTTGTTTGGTTATATTGCAATCCCGAGATAATCGTCTCCATGCTCCAAATCCATTTTAAAGCCATTTTTAAGGCATTTCGCGCATACATGAAATGAACACATTTTTCTCCAAAACTATAACAGATGCAAGCTTGTCCTGTTTGGTGGAGATGATATTTAATAAAATAAGTAGAAATCCACTAAAAGTTTTGTTTGGTTATCTTGCAATCCCGAGATAATCGTCTCCATGCTCCAAATCCATTTTAAAGCCATTTTTAAGGCATTTCGCGCATACATGAAATGAACACATTTTTCTCCAAAACTATAACAGATGCAAGCTTGTCCTGTTTGGTGGAGATGATATTTAATAAAATAAGTAGAAATCCACTAAATGTTTTCTTTGGTTATATTGCAATCCCGAGATATTCGTCTCCATGCTCCAAATCCATTTTAAAGCCATTTTTAAGGCATTTCGCGCATACATGAAATGAACACATTTTTCTCCAAAACTATAACAGATGCAAGCTTGTCCTGTTTGGTGGAGATGATATTTAATAAAATAAGTAGAAATACACTAAAAGTTTTGTTTGGTTATCTTGCAATCCCGAGTTAATCGTCTCCATGCTCCAAATCCATTTTAAAGCCATTTTTAAGGCATTTCGCGCATACATGAAATGAACACATTTTTCTCCAAAACTATAACAGATGCAAGCTTGTCCTGTTTGGTGGAGATGATATTTAATAAAATAAGTAGAAATCCACTAAAAGTTTTGTTTGGTTATCTTGCAATCCCGAGATAATCGTCTCCATGCTCCAAATCCATTTTAAAGCCATTTTTAAGGCATTTCGCGCATACATGAAATGAACACATTTTTCTCCAAAACTATAACAGATGCAAGCTTGTCCTGTTTGGTGGAGATGATATTTAATAAAATAAGTAGAAATCCACTAAAAGTTTTGTTTGGTTGTCTTGCAATCCCGAGATAATCGTCTCCATGCTCCAAATCCATTTTAAAGCCATTTTTAAGGCATTTCGCGCATACATGAAATGAACACATTTTTCTCCAAAACTTTAACAGATGCAAGCTTGTCCTGTTTGGTGGAGATGATATTTAATAAAATAAGTAGAAATCCACTAAAAGTTTTGTTTGGTTATCTTGCAATCCCGAGATAATCGTCTCCATGCTCCAAATCCATTTTAAAGCCATTTTTAAGGCATTTCGCGCATACATGAAATGAAACATTTTTCTCCAAAACTATAACAGATGCAAGCTTGTCCTGTTTGGTGGAGATGATATTTAATAAAATAAGTAGAAATCCACTAAAAGTTTTGTTTGGTTATCTTGCAATCCCGAGATAATCGTCTCCATGCTCCAAATCCATTTTAAAGCCATTTTTAAGGCATTTCGCGCATACATGAAATGAACACATTTTTCTCCAAAACTATAACAGATGCAAGCTTGTCCTGTTTGGTGGAGATGATATTTAATAAAATAAGTAGAAATCCACTAAAAGTTTTGTTTGGTTATCTTGCAATCCCGAGATAATCGTCTCCATGCTCCAAATCCATTTTAAAGCCATTTTTAAGGCATTTCGCGCATACATGAAATGAACACATTTTTCTCCAAAACTATAACAGATGCAAGCTTGTCCTGTTTGGTGGAGATAATATTTAATAAAATAAGTAGAAATCTACTAAAAGTTTCGTTTGTTTATATTGCCATCCTGAGATAATCGTCTCCATGCTCCAAATCCATTTTAAAGCCATTTTTAAGGCATTTTGCGCATACATGAAATGAACACATTTTTCTCCAAAACTATAACAGATGCAAGCTTGTCCTGTTTGGTGGAGATGATATTTAATAAAATAAGTAGAAATCCACTAAAAGTTTTGTTTGGTTATCTTGCAATCCCGAGATAATCGTCTCCATGCTCCAAATCCATTTTAAAGCCATTTTTAAGGCATTTCGCGCATACATGAAATGAACACATTTTTCTCCAAAACTATAACAGATGCAAGCTTGTCCTGTTTGGTGGAGATGATATTTAATAAAATAAGTAGAAATCCACTAAAAGTTTTGTTTGGTTATCTTGCAATCCCGAGATAATCGTCTCCATGCTCCAAATCCATTTTAAAGCCATTTTTAAGGCATTTCGCGCATACATGAAATGAACACATTTTTCTCCAAAACTATAACAGATGCAAGCTTGTCCTGTTTGGTGGAGATGATATTTAATAAAATAAGTAGAAATCCACTAAAAGTTTTGTTTGGTTATCTTGCAATCCCGAGATAATCGTCTCCATGCTCCAAATCCATTTTAAAGCCATTTTTAAGGCATTTCGCGCATACATGAAATGAACACATTTTTCTCCAAAACTATAACAGATGCAAGCTTGTCCTGTTTGGTGGAGATGATATTTAATAAAATAAGTAGAAATCCACTAAAAGTTTTCTTTGGTTATATTGCAATCCCGAGATATTCGTCTCCATGCTCCAAATCCATTTTAAAGCCATTTTTAAGGCATTTCGCGCATACATGAAATGAACACATTTTTCTCCAAAACTATAACAGATGCAAGCTTGTCCTGTTTGGTGGAGATGATATTTAATAAAATAAGTAGAAATACACTAAAAGTTTTGTTTGGTTATCTTGCAATCCCGAGATAATCGTCTCCATGCTCCAAATCCATTTTAAAGCCATTTTTAAGGCATTTCGCGCATACATGAAATGAACACATTTTTCTCCAAAACTATAACAGATGCAAGCTTGTCCTGTTTGGTGGAGATGATATTTAATAAAATAAGTAGAAATCCATTAAAAGTTTTGTTTGGTTATCTTGCAATCCCGAGATAATCGTCTCCATGCTCCAAATCCATTTTAAAGCCATGTCAAAGGCATTTTGCGCATACATGAAATGAACACATTTTTCTCCAAAACTATAACAGATGCAAGCTTGTCCTGTTTGGGGGAGATGATATTTAATAAAATAAGTAGAAATCCACTAAAAGTTTTGTTTGGTTATATTGCAATCCCGAGATAATCGTCTCCATGCTCCAAATCCATTTTAAAGCCATTTTTAAGGCATTTCGCGCATACATGAAATGAACACATTTTTCTCCAAAACTATAACAGATGCAAGCTTGTCCTGTTTGTTGGAGATGATATTTAATAAAATAAGTAGAAATCCACTAAAAGTTTTGTTTGGTTATCTTGCAATCCCGAGATAATCGTCTCCATGCTCCAAATCCATTTTAAAGCCATTTTTAAGGCATTTCGCGCATACATGAAATGAACACATTTTTCTCCAAAACTATAACAGATGCAAGCTTGTCCTGTTTGGTGGAGATGATATTTAATAAAATAAGTAGAAATCCACTAAAAGTTTTGTTTGGTTATCTTGCAATCCCGAGATAATCGTCTCCATGCTCCAAATCCATTTTAAAGCCATTTTTAAGGCATTTCGCGCATACATGAAATGAACACATTTTTCTCCAAAACTATAACAGATGCAAGCTTGTCCTGTTTGGTGGAGATGATATTTAATAAAATAAGTAGAAATCCACTAAAAGTTTTGTTTGGTTGTCTTGCAATCCCGAGATAATCGTCTCCATGCTCCAAATCCATTTTAAAGCCATTTTTAAGGCATTTCGCGCATACATGAAATGAACACATTTTTCTCCAAAACTTTAACAGATGCAAGCTTGTCCTGTTTGGTGGAGATGATATTTAATAAAATAAGTAGAAATCCACTAAAAGTTTTGTTTGGTTATCTTGCAATCCCGAGATAATCGTCTCCATGCTCCAAATCCATTTTAAAGCCATTTTTAAGGCATTTCGCGCATACATGAAATGAACACATTTTTCTCCAAAACTATAACAGATGCAAGCTTGTCCTGTTTGGTGGAGATGATATTTAATAAAATAAGTAGAAATCCACTAAAAGTTTTGTTTGGTTATCTTGCAATCCCGAGATAATCGTCTCCATGCTCCAAATCCATTTTAAAGCCATTTTTAAGGCATTTCGCGCATACATGAAATGAACACATTTTTCTCCAAAACTATAACAGATGCAAGCTTGTCCTGTTTGGTGGAGATGATATTTAATAAAATAAGTAGAAATCCACTAAAAGTTTTGTTTGGTTATCTTGCAATCCCGAGATAATCGTCTCCATGCTCCAAATCCATTTTAAAGCCATTTTTAAGGCATTTCGCGCATACATGAAATGAACACATTTTTCTCCAAAACTATAACAGATGCAAGCTTGTCCTGTTTGGTGGAGATGATATTTAATAAAATAAGTAGAAATCCACTAAAAGTTTTGTTTGGTTGTCTTGCAATCCCGAGATAATCGTCTCCATGCTCCAAATCCATTTTAAAGCCATTTTTAAGGCATTTCGCGCATACATGAAATGAACACATTTTTCTCCAAAACTATAACAGATGCAAGCTTGTCCTGTTTGGTGGAGATGATATTTAATAAAATAAGTAGAAATCCACTAAAAGTTTTGTTTGGTTATCTTGCAATCCCGAGATAATCGTCTCCATGCTCCAAATCCATTTTAAAGCCATTTTTAAGGCATTTCGCGCATACATGAAATGAACACATTTTTCTCCAAAACTATAACAGATGCAAGCTTGTCCTGTTTGGTGGAGATAATATTTAATAAAATAAGTAGAAATCTACTAAAAGTTTCGTTTGTTTATATTGCCATCCTGAGATAATCGTCTCCATGCTCCAAATCCATTTTAAAGCCATTTTTAAGGCATTTTGCGCATACATGAAATGAACACATTTTTCTCCAAAACTATAACAGATGCAAGCTTGTCCTGTTTGGTGGAGATGATATTTAATAAAATAAGTAGAAATCCACTAAAAGTTTTGTTTGGTTATCTTGCAATCCCGAGATAATCGTCTCCATGCTCCAAATCCATTTTAAAGCCATTTTTAAGGCATTTTGCGCATACATGAAATGAACACATTTTTCTCCAAAACTATAACAGATGCAAGCTTGTCCTGTTTGGTGGAGATGATATTTAATAAAATAAGTAGAAATCCACTAAAAGTTTTGTTTGGTTGTCTTGCAATCCCGAGATAATCGTCTCCATGCTCCAAATCCATTTTAAAGCCATTTTTAAGGCATTTCGCGCATACATGAAATGAACACATTTTTCTCCAAAACTATAACAGATGCAAGCTTGTCCTGTTTGGTGGAGATGATATTTAATAAAATAAGTAGAAATCCACTAAAAGTTTTGTTTGGTTATCTTGCAATCCCGAGATAATCGTCTCCATGCTCCAAATCCATTTTAAAGCCATTTTTAAGGCATTTCGCGCATACATGAAATGAACACATTTTTCTCCAAAACTATAACAGATGCAAGCTTGTCCTGTTTGGTGGAGATAATATTTAATAAAATAAGTAGAAATCTACTAAAAGTTTCGTTTGTTTATATTGCCATCCTGAGATAATCGTCTCCATGCTCCAAATCCATTTTAAAGCCATTTTTAAGGCATTTTGCGCATACATGAAATGAACACATTTTTCTCCAAAACTATAACAGATGCAAGCTTGTCCTGTTTGGTGGAGATGATATTTAATAAAATAAGTAGAAATCCACTAAAAGTTTTGTTTGGTTATCTTGCAATCCCGAGATAATCGTCTCCATGCTCCAAATCCATTTTAAAGCCATTTTTAAGGCATTTCGCGCATACATGAAATGAACACATTTTTCTCCAAAACTATAACAGATGCAAGCTTGTCCTGTTTGGTGGAGATGATATTTAATAAAATAAGTAGAAATCCACTAAAAGTTTTGTTTGGTTATCTTGCAATCCCGAGATAATCGTCTCCATGCTCCAAATCCATTTTAAAGCCATTTTTAAGGCATTTCGCGCATACATGAAATGAACACATTTTTCTCCAAAACTATAACAGATGCAAGCTTGTCCTGTTTGGTGGAGATGATATTTAATAAAATAAGTAGAAATCCACTAAAAGTTTTGTTTGGTTATCTTGCAATCCCGAGATAATCGTCTCCATGCTCCAAATCCATTTTAAAGCCATTTTTAAGGCATTTCGCGCATACATGAAATGAACACATTTTTCTCCAAAACTATAACAGATGCAAGCTTGTCCTGTTTGGTGGAGATGATATTTAATAAAATAAGTAGAAGTCCACTAAAAGTTTTGTTTGGTTATCTTGCAATCCCGAGATAATCGTCTCCATGCTCCAAATCCATTTTAAAGCCATTTTTAAGGCATTTCGCGCATACATGAAATGAACACATTTTTCTCCAAAACTATAACAGATGCAAGCTTGTCCTGTTTGGTGGAGATGATATTTAATAAAATAAGTAGAAATCCACTAAAAGTTTTGTTTGGTTGTCTTGCAATCCCGAGATAATCGTCTCCATGCTCCAAATCCATTTTAAAGCCATTTTTAAGGCATTTCGCGCATACATGAAATGAACACATTTTTCTCCAAAACTATAACAGATGCAAGCTTGTCCTGTTTGGTGGAGATGATATTTAATAAAATAAGTAGAAATCCACTAAAAGTTTTGTTTGGTTATCTTGCAATCCCGAGATAATCGTCTCCATGCTCCAAATCCATTTTAAAGCCATTTTTAAGGCATTTCGCGCATACATGAAATGAACACATTTTTCTCCAAAACTATAACAGATGCAAGCTTGTCCTGTTTGGTGGAGATAATATTTAATAAAATAAGTAGAAATCTACTAAAAGTTTCGTTTGTTTATATTGCCATCCTGAGATAATCGTCTCCATGCTCCAAATCCATTTTAAAGCCATTTTTAAGGCATTTTGCGCATACATGAAATGAACACATTTTTCTCCAAAACTATAACAGATGCAAGCTTGTCCTGTTTGGTGGAGATGATATTTAATAAAATAAGTAGAAATCCACTAAAAGTTTTGTTTGGTTATCTTGCAATCCCGAGATAATCGTCTCCATGCTCCAAATCCATTTAAAGCCATTTTTAAGGCATTTCGCGCATACATGAAATGAACACATTTTTCTCCAAAACTATAACAGATGCAAGCTTGTCCTGTTTGGTGGAGATGATATTTAATAAAATAAGTAGAAATCCACTAAAAGTTTTGTTTGGTTATCTTGCAATCCCGAGATAATCGTCTCCATGCTCCAAATCCATTTTAAAGCCATTTTTAAGGCATTTCGCGCATACATGAAATGAACACATTTTTCTCCAAAACTATAACAGATGCAAGCTTGTCCTGTTTGGTGGAGATGATATTTAATAAAATAAGTAGAAATCCACTAAAAGTTTTGTTTGGTTATCTTGCAATCCCGAGATAATCGTCTCCATGCTCCAAATCCATTTTAAAGCCATTTTTAAGGCATTTCGCGCATACATGAAATGAACACATTTTTCTCCAAAACTATAACAGATGCAAGCTTGTCCTGTTTGGTGGAGATAATATTTAATAAAATAAGTAGAAATCTACTAAAAGTTTCGTTTGTTTATATTGCCATCCTGAGATAATCGTCTCCATGATCCAAATCCATTTTAAAGCCATTTTTAAGGCATTTTGCGCATACATGAAATGAACACATTTTTCTCCAAAACTATAACAGATGCAAGCTTGTCCTGTTTGGTGGAGATGATATTTAATAAAATAAGTAGAAATCCACTAAAAGTTTTGTTTGGTTATCTTGCAATCCCGAGATAATCGTCTCCATGCTCCAAATCCATTTAAAGCCATTTTTAAGGCATTTCGCGCATACATGAAATGAACACATTTTTCTCCAAAACTATAACAGATGCAAGCTTGTCCTGTTTGGTGGAGATGATATTTAATAAAATAAGTAGAAATCCACTAAAAGTTTTGTTTGGTTATCTTGCAATCCCGAGATAATCGTCTCCATGCTCCAAATCCATTTTAAAGCCATTTTTAAGGCATTTCGCGCATACATGAAATGAACACATTTTTCTCCAAAACTATAACAGATGCAAGCTTGTCCTGTTTGGTGGAGATGATATTTAATAAAATAAGTAGAAATCCACTAAAAGTTTTGTTTGGTTATCTTGCAATCCCGAGATAATCGTCTCCATGCTCCAAATCCATTTTAAAGCCATTTTTAAGGCATTTCGCGCATACATGAAATGAACACATTTTTCTCCAAAACTATAACAGATGCAAGCTTGTCCTGTTTAATGGAGATGATATTTAATAAAATAAGTAGAAATCCACTAAAAGTTTTGTTTGGTTATATTGCAATCCCGAGATAATCGTCTCCATGCTCCAAATCCATTTTAAAGCCATTTTTAAGGCATTTCGCGCATACATGAAATGAACACATTTTTCTCCAAAACTATAACAGATGCAAGCTTGTCCTGTTTGGTGGAGATGATATTTAATAAAATAAGTAGAAATCCACTAAATGTTTTGTTTGGTTATCTTGCAATCCCGAGATAATCGTCTCCATGCTCCAAATCCATTTTAAAGCCATTTTTAAGGCATTTCGCGCATACATGAAATGAACACATTTTTCTCCAAAACTATAACAGATGCAAGCTTGTCCTGTTTGGTGGAGATGATATTTAATAAAATAAGTAGAAATCCACTAAAAGTTTTGTATGGTTATCTTGCAATCCCGAGATAATCGTCTCCATGCTCCAAATCCATTTTAAAGCCATTTTTAAGGCATTTCGCGCATACATGAAATGAACACATTTTTCTCCAAAACTATAACAGATGCAAGCTTGTCCTGTTTGGTGGAGATGATATTTAATAAAATAAGTAGAAATCCACTAAAAGTTTTGTTTGGTTATCTTGCAATCCCGAGATAATCGTCTCCATGCTCCAAATCCATTTTAAAGCCATGTCAAAGGCATTTTGCGCATACATGAAATGAACACATTTTTCTCCAAAACTATAACAGATGCAAGCTTGTCCTGTTTGGGGGAGATGATATTTAATAAAATAAGTAGAAATCCACTAAAAGTTTTGTTTGGTTATATTGCAATCCCGAGATAATCGTCTCCATGCTCCAAATCCATTTTAAAGCCATTTTTAAGGCATTTCGCGCATACATGAAATGAACACATTTTTCTCCAAAACTATAACAGATGCAAGCTTGTCCTGTTTGGTGGAGATGATATTTAATAAAATAAGTAGAAATCCACTAAAAGTTTTGTTTGGTTATCTTGCAATCCCGAGATAATCGTCTCCATGCTCCAAATCCATTTTAAAGCCATTTTTAAGGCATTTCGCGCATACATGAAATGAACACATTTTTCTCCAAAACTATAACAGATGCAAGCTTGTCCTGTTTGGTGGAGATGATATTTAATAAAATAAGTAGAAATCCACTAAAAGTTTTGTTTGGTTATCTTGCAATCCCGAGATAATCGTCTCCATGCTCCAAATCCATTTTAAAGCCATTTTTAAGGCATTTCGCGCATACATGAAATGAACACATTTTTCTCCAAAACTATAACAGATGCAAGCTTGTCCTGTTTGGTGGAGATAATATTTAATAAAATAAGTAGAAATCTACTAAAAGTTTCGTTTGTTTATATTGCCATCCTGAGATAATCGTCTCCATGCTCCAAATCCATTTTAAAGCCATTTTTAAGGCATTTTGCGCATACATGAAATGAACACATTTTTCTCCAAAACTATAACAGATGCAAGCTTGTCCTGTTTGGTGGAGATGATATTTAATAAAATAAGTAGAAATCCACTAAAAGTTTTGTTTGGTTATCTTGCAATCCCGAGATAATCGTCTCCATGCTCCAAATCCATTTTAAAGCCATTTTTAAGGCATTTCGCGCATACATGAAATGAACACATTTTTCTCCAAAACTATAACAGATGCAAGCTTGTCCTGTTTGGTGGAGATGATATTTAATAAAATAAGTAGAAATCCACTAAAAGTTTTGTTTGGTTATCTTGCAATCCCGAGATAATCGTCTCCATGCTCCAAATCCATTTTAAAGCCATTTTTAAGGCATTTCGCGCATACATGAAATGAACACATTTTTCTCCAAAACTATAACAGATGCAAGCTTGTCCTGTTTGGTGGAGATGATATTTAATAAAATAAGTAGAAATCCACTAAAAGTTTTGTTTGGTTATCTTGCAATCCCGAGATAATCGTCTCCATGCTCCAAATCCATTTTAAAGCCATTTTTAAGGCATTTCGCGCATACATGAAATGAACACATTTTTCTCCAAAACTATAACAGATGCAAGCTTGTCCTGTTTGGTGGAGATGATATTTAATAAAATAAGTAGAAATCCACTAAAAGTTTTGTTTGGTTATCTTGCAATCCCGAGATAATCGTCTCCATGCTCCAAATCCATTTTAAAGCCATTTTTAAGGCATTTCGCGCATACATGAAATGAACACATTTTTCTCCAAAACTATAACAGATGCAAGCTTGTCCTGTTTGGTGGAGATGATATTTAATAAAATAAGTAGAAATCCACTAAAAGTTTTGTTTGGTTATCTTGCAATCCCGAGATAATCGTCTCCATGCTCCAAATCCATTTTAAAGCCATTTTTAAGGCATTTCGCGCATACATGAAATGAACACATTTTTCTCCAAAACTATAACAGATGCAAGCTTGTCCTGTTTGGTGGAGATGATATTTAATAAAATAAGTAGAAATCCACTAAAAGTTTTGTTTGGTTATCTTGCAATCCCGAGATAATCGTCTCCATGCTCCAAATCCATTTTAAAGCCATTTTTAAGGCATTTCGCGCATACATGAAATGAACACATTTTTCTCCAAAACTATAACAGATGCAAGCTTGTCCTGTTTGGTGGAGATGATATTTAATAAAATAAGTAGAAATCCACTAAAAGTTTTGTTTGGTTATCTTGCAATCCCGAGATAATCGTCTCCATGCTCCAAATCCATTTTAAAGCCATTTTTAAGGCATTTCGCGCATACATGAAATGAACACATTTTTCTCCAAAACTATAACAGATGCAAGCTTGTCCTGTTTGGTGGAGATGATATTTAATAAAATAAGTAGAAATCCACTAAAAGTTTTGTTTGGTTATCTTGCAATCCCGAGATAATCGTCTCCATGCTCCAAATCCATTTTAAAGCCATTTTTAAGGCATTTCGCGCATACATGAAATGAACACATTTTTCTCCAAAACTATAACAGATGCAAGCTTGTCCTGTTTGGTGGAGATGATATTTAATAAAATAAGTAGAAATCCACTAAAAGTTTTGTTTGGTTATCTTGCAATCCCGAGATAATCGTCTCCATGCTCCAAATCCATTTTAAAGCCATTTTTAAGGCATTTCGCGCATACATGAAATGAACACATTTTTCTCCAAAACTATAACAGATGCAAGCTTGTCCTGTTTGGTGGAGATGATATTTAATAAAATAAGTAGAAATCCACTAAAAGTTTTTTTTGGTTATCTTGCAATCCCGAGATAATCGTCTCCATGCTCCAAATCCATTTTAAAGCCATTTTTAAGGCATTTTGCGCATACATGAAATGAACACATTTTTCTCCAAAACTATAACAGATGCAAGCTTGTCCTGTTTGGTGGAGATGATATTTAATAAAATAAGTAGAAATCCACTAAAAGTTTTGTTTGGTTATATTGCAATCCCGAGATAATCGTCTCCATGCTCCAAATCCATTTTAAAGCCATTTTTAAGGCATTTCGCGCATACATGAAATGAACACATTTTTCTCCAAAACTATAACAGATGCAAGCTTGTCCTGTTTGGTGGAGATGATATTTAATAAAATAAGTAGAAATCCACTAAAAGTTTTGTTTGGTTATCTTGCAATCCCGAGATAATCGTCTCCATGCTCCAAATCCATTTTAAAGCCATTTTTAAGGCATTTCGCGCATACATGAAATGAACACATTTTTCTCAAAAACTATAACAGATGCAAGCTTGTCCTGTTTGGTGGAGATGATAATTAATAAAATAAGTAGAAATCCACTAAAAGTTTTGTTTGGTTATCTTGCAATCCCGAGATAATCGTCTCCATGCTCCAAATCCATTTTAAAGCCATTTTTAAGGCATTTCGCGCATACATGAAATGAACACATTTTTCTCCAAAACTATAACAGATGCAAGCTTGTCCTGTTTGGTGGAGATGATATTTAATAAAATAAGTAGAAATCCACTAAAAGTTTTGTTTGGTTATCTTGCAATCCCGAGATAATCGTCTCCATGCTCCAAATCCATTTTAAAGCCATTTTTAAGGCATTTCGCGCATACATGAAATGAACACATTTTTCTCCAAAACTATAACAGATGCAAGCTTGTCCTGTTTGGTGGAGATGATATTTAATAAAATAAGTAGAAATCCACTAAAAGTTTTGTTTGGTTATCTTGCAATCCCGAGATAATCGTCTCCATGCTCCAAATCCATTTTAAAGCCATTTTTAAGGCATTTCGCGCATACATGAAGTGAACACATTTTTCTCCAAAACTATAACAGATGCAAGCTTGTCCTGTTTGGTGGAGATGATATTTAATAAAATAAGTAGAAATCCACTAAAAGTTTTGTTTGGTTATCTTGCAATCCCGAGATAATCGTCTCCATGCTCCAAATCCATTTTAAAGCCATTTTTAAGGCATTTCGCGCATACATGAAATGAACACATTTTTCTCCAAAACTATAACAGATGCAAGCTTGTCCTGTTTGGTGGAGATAATATTTAATAAAATAAGTAGAAATCTACTAAAAGTTTCGTTTGTTTATATTGCCATCCTGAGATAATCGTCTCCATGCTCCAAATCCATTTTAAAGCCATTTCAAAGGCATTTTGCGCATACATGAAATGAACACATTTTTCTCCAAAACTATAACACATGCAAGCTTTTCCTGTTTGGTGGAGATGATATTTAATAAAATAAGTAGAAATCCACTAAAAGTTTTGTTTGGTTATCTTGCAATCCCGAGATAATCGTCTCCATGCTCCAAATCCATTTTAAAGCCATTTTTAAGGCATTTCGCGCATACATGAAATGAACACATTTTTCTCCAAAACTATAACAGATGCAAGCTTGTCCTGTTTGGTGGAATTGATATTTAATAAAATAAGTAGAAATCCACTAAAAGTTTTGTTTGGTTATCTTGCAATCCCGAGATAATCGTCTCCATGCTCCAAATCCATTTTAAAGCCATTTTTAAGGCATTTCGCGCATACATGAAATGAACACATTTTTCTCCAAAACTATACCAGATGCAAGCTTGTCCTGTTTGGTGGAGATGATATTTAATAAAATAAGTAGAAATCCACTAAAAGTTTTGTTTGGTTATCTTGCAATCCCGAGATAATCGTCTCCATGCTCCAAATCCATTTTAAAGCCATTTTTAAGGCATTTCGCGCATACATGAAATGAACACATTTTTCTCCAAAACTACAACAGATACAAGCTTGTCCTGTTTGGTGGAGATGATATTTAATAAAATAAGTAGAAATCCACTAAAAGTTTTGTTTGGTTATCTTGCAATCCCGAGATAATCGTCTCCATGCTCCAAATCCATTTTAAAGCCATTTTTAAGGCATTTCGCGCATACATGAAATGAACACATTTTTCTCCAAAACTATAACAGATGCAAGCTTGTCCTGTTTGGTGGAGATAATATTTAATAAAATAAGTAGAAATCTACTAAAAGTTTCGTTTGTTTATATTGCCATCCTGAGATAATCGTCTCCATGCTCCAAATCCATTTTAAAGCCATTTCAAAGGCATTTTGCGCATACATGAAATGAACACATTTTTCTCCAAAACTATAACACATGCAAGCTTGTCCTGTTTGGTGGAGATGATATTTAATAAAATAAGTAGAAATCCACTAAAAGTTTTGTTTGGTTATATTGCAATCCCGAGATAATCGTCTCCATGCTCCAAATCCATTTTAAAGCCATTTTTAAGGCATTTCGCGCATACATGAAATGAACACATTTTTCTCCAAAACTATAACAGATGCAAGCTTGTCCTGTTTGGTGGAGATGATATTTAATAAAATAAGTAGAAATCCACTAAAAGTTTTGTTTGGTTATCTTGCAATCCCGAGATAATCGTCTCCATGCTCCAAATCCATTTTAAAGCCATTTTTAAGGCATTTCGCGCATACATGAAATGAACACATTTTTCTCCAAAACTATAACAGATGCAAGCTTGTCCTGTTTGGTGGAGATGATATTTAATAAAATAAGTAGAAATCCACTAAAAGTTTTGTTTGGTTATCTTGCAATCCCGAGATAATCGTCTCCATGCTCCAAATCCATTTTAAAGCCATTTTTAAGGCATTTCGCGCATACATGAAATGAACACATTTTTCTCCAAAACTATAACAGATGCAAGCTTGTCCTGTTTGGTGGAGATGATATTTAATAAAATAAGTAGAAATCCACTAAAAGTTTTGTTTGGTTATCTTGCAATCCCGAGATAATCGTCTCCATGCTCCAAATCCATTTTAAAGCCATTTTTAAGGCATTTCGCGCATACATGAAATGAACACATTTTTCTCCAAAACTATAACAGATGCAAGCTTGTCCTGTTTGGTGGAGATGATATTTAATAAAATAAGTAGAAATCCACTAAAAGTTTTGTTTGGTTATCTTGCAATCCCGAGATAATCGTCTCCTTGCTCCAAATCCATTTTAAAGCCATTTTTAAGGCATTTCGCGCATACATGAAATGAACACATTTTTCTCCAAAACTATAACAGATGCAAGCTTGTCCTGTTTGGTGGAGATAATATTTAATAAAATAAGTAGAAATCTACTAAAAGTTTCGTTTGTTTATATTGCCATCCTGAGATAATCGTCTCCATGCTCCAAATCCATTTTAAAGCCATTTCAAAGGCATTTTGCGCATACATGAAATGAACACATTTTTCTCCAAAACTATAACACATGCAAGCTTGTCCTCTTTGGTGGAGATGATATTTAATAAAATAAGTAGAAATCCACTAAAAGTTTTGTTTGGTTATCTTGAAATCCCGAGATAATCGTCTCCATGCTCCAAATCCATTTTAAAGCCATTTTTAAGGCATTTCGCGCATACATGAAATGAACACATTTTTCTCCAAAACTATAACAGATGCAAGCTTGTCCTGTTTGGTGGAGATGATATTTAATAAAATAAGTAGAAATCCACTAAAAGTTTTGTTTGGTTATCTTGCAATCCCGAGATAATCGTCTCCATGCTCCAAATCCATTTTAAAGCCATTTTTAAGGCATTTCGCGCATACATGAAATGAACACATTTTTCTCCAAAACTATAACAGATGCAAGCTTGTCCTATTTGGTGGAGATGATATTTAATAAAATAAGTAGAAATCCACTAAAAGTTTTGTTTGGTTATCTTGCAATCCCGAGATAATCGTCTCCATGCTCCAAATCCATTTTAAAGCCATTTTTAAGGCATTTCGCGCATACATGAAATGAACACATTTTTTTCCAAAACTATAACAGATGCAAGCTTGTCCTGTTTGGTGGAGATGATATTTAATAAAATAAGTAGAAATCCACTAAAAGTTTTGTTTGGTTATCTTGCAATCCCGAGATAATCGTCTCCATGCTCCAAATCCATTTTAAAGCCATTTCAAAGGCATTTTGCGCATACATGAAATGAACACATTTTTCTCCAAAACTATAACACATGCAAGCTTGTCCTGTTTGGTGGAGATGATATTTAATAAAATAAGTAGAAATCCACTAAAAGTTTTGTTTGGTTATCTTGCAATCCCGAGATAATCGTCTCCATGCTCCAAATCCATTTTAAAGCCATTTTTAAGGCATTTCGCGCATACATGAAATGAACACATTTTTCTCCAAAACTATAACAGATGCAAGCTTGTCCTGTTTGGTGGAGATAATATTTAATAAAATAAGTAGAAATCTACTAAAAGTTTCGTTTGTTTATATTGCCATCCTGAGATAATCGTCTCCATGCTCCAAATCCATTTTAAAGCCATTTCAAAGGCATTTTGCGCATACATGAAATGAACACATTTTTCTCCAAAACTATAACACATGCAAGCTTTTCCTGTTTGGTGGAGATGATATTTAATAAAATAAGTAGAAATCCACTAAAAGTTTTGTTTGGTTATCTTGCAATCCCGAGATAATCGTCTCCATGCTCCAAATCCATTTTAAAGCCATTTTTAAGGCATTTCGCGCATACATGAAATGAACACATTTTTCTCCAAAACTATAACAGATGCAAGCTTGTCCTGTTTGGTGGAATTGATATTTAATAAAATAAGTAGAAATCCACTAAAAGTTTTGTTTGGTTATCTTGCAATCCCGAGATAATCGTCTCCATGCTCCAAATCCATTTTAAAGCCATTTTTAAGGCATTTCGCGCATACATGAAATGAACACATTTTTCTCCAAAACTATACCAGATGCAAGCTTGTCCTGTTTGGTGGAGATGATATTTAATAAAATAAGTAGAAATCCACTAAAAGTTTTGTTTGGTTATCTTGCAATCCCGAGATAATCGTCTCCATGCTCCAAATCCATTTTAAAGCCATTTTTAAGGCATTTCGCGCATACATGAAATGAACACATTTTTCTCCAAAACTACAACAGATACAAGCTTGTCCTGTTTGGTGGAGATGATATTTAATAAAATAAGTAGAAATCCACTAAAAGTTTTGTTTGGTTATCTTGCAATCCCGAGATAATCGTCTCCATGCTCCAAATCCATTTTAAAGCCATTTTTAAGGCATTTCGCGCATACATGAAATGAACACATTTTTCTCCAAAACTATAACAGATGCAAGCTTGTCCTGTTTGGTGGAGATAATATTTAATAAAATAAGTAGAAATCTACTAAAAGTTTCGTTTGTTTATATTGCCATCCTGAGATAATCGTCTCCATGCTCCAAATCCATTTTAAAGCCATTTCAAAGGCATTTTGCGCATACATGAAATGAACACATTTTTCTCCAAAACTATAACACATGCAAGCTTGTCCTGTTTGGTGGAGATGATATTTAATAAAATAAGTAGAAATCCACTAAAAGTTTTGTTTGGTTATATTGCAATCCCGAGATAATCGTCTCCATGCTCCAAATCCATTTTAAAGCCATTTTTAAGGCATTTCGCGCATACATGAAATGAACACATTTTTCTCCAAAACTATAACAGATGCAAGCTTGTCCTGTTTGGTGGAGATGATATTTAATAAAATAAGTAGAAATCCACTAACAGTTTTGTTTGGTTATCTTGCAATCCCGAGATAATCGTCTCCATGCTCCAAATCCATTTTAAAGCCATTTTTAAGGCATTTCGCGCATACATGAAATGAACACATTTTTCTCCAAAACTATAACAGATGCAAGCTTGTCCTGTTTGGTGGAGATGATATTTAATAAAATAAGTAGAAATCCACTAAAAGTTTTGTTTGGTTATCTTGCAATCCCGAGATAATCGTCTCCATGCTCCAAATCCATTTTAAAGCCATTTTTAAGGCATTTCGCGCATACATGAAATGAACACATTTTTCTCCAAAACTATAACAGATGCAAGCTTGTCCTGTTTGGTGGAGATGATATTTAATAAAATAAGTAGAAATCCACTAAAAGTTTTGTTTGGTTATCTTGCAATCCCGAGATAATCGTCTCCATGCTCCAAATCCATTTTAAAGCCATTTTTAAGGCATTTCGCGCATACATGAAATGAACACATTTTTCTCCAAAACTATAACAGATGCAAGCTTGTCCTGTTTGGTGGAGATGATATTTAATAAAATAAGTAGAAATCCACTAAAAGTTTTGTTTGGTTATCTTGCAATCCCGAGATAATCGTCTCCATGCTCCAAATCCATTTTAAAGCCATTTTTAAGGCATTTCGCGCATACATGAAATGAACACATTTTTCTCCAAAACTATAACAGATGCAAGCTTGTCCTGTTTGGTGGAGATAATATTTAATAAAATAAGTAGAAATCTACTAAAAGTTTCGTTTGTTTATATTGCCATCCTGAGATAATCGTCTCCATGCTCCAAATCCATTTTAAAGCCATTTCAAAGGCATTTTGCGCATACATGAAATGAACACATTTTTCTCCAAAACTATAACACATGCAAGCTTGTCCTGTTTGGTGGAGATGATATTTAATAAAATAAGTAGAAATCCACTAAAAGTTTTGTTTGGTTATCTTGAAATCCCGAGATAATCGTCTCCATGCTCCAAATCCATTTTAAAGCCATTTTTAAGGCATTTCGCGCATACATGAAATGAACACATTTTTCTCCAAAACTATAACAGATGCAAGCTTGTCCTGTTTGGTGGAGATAATATTTAATAAAATAAGTAGAAATCTACTAAAAGTTTCGTTTGTTTATATTGCCATCCTGAGATAATCGTCTCCATGCTCCAAATCCATTTTAAAGCCATTTCAAAGGCATTTTGCGCATACATGAAATGAACACATTTTTCTCCAAAACTATAACACATGCAAGCTTGTCCTGTTTGGTGGAGATGATATTTAATAAAATAAGTAGAAATCCACTAAAAGTTTTGTTTGGTTATATTGCAATCCCGAGATAATCGTCTCCATGCTCCAAATCCATTTTAAAGCCATTTTTAAGGCATTTCGCGCATACATGAAATGAACACATTTTTCTCCAAAACTATAACAGATGCAAGCTTGTCCTGTTTGGTGGAGATGATATTTAATAAAATAAGTAGAAATCCACTAACAGTTTTGTTTGGTTATCTTGCAATCCCGAGATAATCGTCTCCATGCTCCAAATCCATTTTAAAGCCATTTTTAAGGCATTTCGCGCATACATGAAATGAACACATTTTTCTCCAAAACTATAACAGATGCAAGCTTGTCCTGTTTGGTGGAGATGATATTTAATAAAATAAGTAGAAATCCACTAAAAGTTTTGTTTGGTTATCTTGCAATCCCGAGATAATCGTCTCCATGCTCCAAATCCATTTTAAAGCCATTTTTAAGGCATTTCGCGCATACATGAAATGAACACATTTTTCTCCAAAACTATAACAGATGCAAGCTTGTCCTGTTTGGTGGAGATGATATTTAATAAAATAAGTAGAAATCCACTAAAAGTTTTGTTTGGTTATCTTGCAATCCCGAGATAATCGTCTCCATGCTCCAAATCCATTTTAAAGCCATTTTTAAGGCATTTCGCGCATACATGAAATGAACACATTTTTCTCCAAAACTATAACAGATGCAAGCTTGTCCTGTTTGGTGGAGATGATATTTAATAAAATAAGTAGAAATCCACTAAAAGTTTTGTTTGGTTATCTTGCAATCCCGAGATAATCGTCTCCATGCTCCAAATCCATTTTAAAGCCATTTTTAAGGCATTTCGCGCATACATGAAATGAACACATTTTTCTCCAAAACTATAACAGATGCAAGCTTGTCCTGTTTGGTGGAGATAATATTTAATAAAATAAGTAGAAATCTACTAAAAGTTTCGTTTGTTTATATTGCCATCCTGAGATAATCGTCTCCATGCTCCAAATCCATTTTAAAGCCATTTCAAAGGCATTTTGCGCATACATGAAATGAACACATTTTTCTCCAAAACTATAACACATGCAAGCTTGTCCTGTTTGGTGGAGATGATATTTAATAAAATAAGTAGAAATCCACTAAAAGTTTTGTTTGGTTATCTTGAAATCCCGAGATAATCGTCTCCATGCTCCAAATCCATTTTAAAGCCATTTTTAAGGCATTTCGCGCATACATGAAATGAACACATTTTTCTCCAAAACTATAACAGATGCAAGCTTGTCCTGTTTGGTGGAGATGATATTTAATAAAATAAGTAGAAATCCACTAAAAGTTTTGTTTGGTTATCTTGCAATCCCGAGATAATCGTCTCCATGCTCCAAATCCATTTTAAAGCCATTTTTAAGGCATTTCGCGCATACATGAAATGAACACATTTTTCTCCAAAACTATAACAGATGCAAGCTTGTCCTATTTGGTGGAGATGATATTTAATAAAATAAGTAGAAATCCACTAAAAGTTTTGTTTGGTTATCTTGCAATCCCGAGATAATCGTCTCCATGCTCCAAATCCATTTTAAAGCCATTTTTAAGGCATTTCGCGCATACATGAAATGAACACATTTTTTTCCAAAACTATAACAGATGCAAGCTTGTCCTGTTTGGTGGAGATGATATTTAATAAAATAAGTAGAAATCCACTAAAAGTTTTGTTTGGTTATCTTGCAATCCCGAGATAATCGTCTCCATGCTCCAAATCCATTTTAAAGCCATTTCAAAGGCATTTTGCGCATACATGAAATGAACACATTTTTCTCCAAAACTATAACACATGCAAGCTTGTCCTGTTTGGTGGAGATGATATTTAATAAAATAAGTAGAAATCCACTAAAAGTTTTGTTTGGTTATCTTGCAATCCCGAGATAATCGTCTCCATGCTCCAAATCCATTTTAAAGCCATTTTTAAGGCATTTCGCGCATACATGAAATGAACACATTTTTCTCCAAAACTATAACAGATGCAAGCTTGTCCTGTTTGGTGGAGATAATATTTAATAAAATAAGTAGAAATCTACTAAAAGTTTCGTTTGTTTATATTGCCATCCTGAGATAATCGTCTCCATGCTCCAAATCCATTTTAAAGCCATTTGAAAGGCATTTTGCGCATACATGAAATGAACACATTTTTCTCCAAAACTATAACACATGCAAGCTTGTCCTGTTTGGTGGAGATGATATTTAATAAAATAAGTAGAAATCCACTAAAAGTTTTGTTTGGTTATCTTGCAATCCCGAGATAATCGTCTCCATGCTCCAAATCCATTTTAAAGCCATTTTTAAGGCATTTCGCGCATACATGAAATGAACACATTTTTCTCCAAAACTATAACAGATGCAAGCTTGTCCTGTTTGGTGGAGATGATATTTAATAAAATAAGTAGAAATCCACTAAAAGTTTTGTTTGGTTATCTTGCAATCCCGAGATAATCGTCTCCATGCTCCAAATCATTTTAAAGCCATTTTTAAGGCATTTCGCGCATACATGAAATGAACACATTTTTCTCCAAAACTATAACAGATGCAAGCTTGTCCTGTTTGGTGGAGATGATATTTAATAAAATAAGTAGAAATCCACTAAAAGTTTTGTTTGGTTATCTTGCAATCCCGAGATAATCGTCTCCATGCTCCAAATCCATTTTAAAGCCATTTTTAAGGCATTTCGCGCATACATGAAATGAACACATTTTTCTCCAAAACTATAACAGATGCAAGCTTGTCCTGTTTGGTGGAGATGATATTTAATAAAATAAGTAGAAATCCACTAAAAGTTTTGTTTGGTTATCTTGCAATCCCGAGATAATCGTCTCCATGCTCCAAATCCATTTTAAAGCCATTTTTAAGGCATTTCGCGCATACATGAAATGAACACATTTTTCTCCAAAACTATAACAGATGCAAGCTTGTCCTGTTTGGCGGAGATGATATTTAATAAAATAAGTAGAAATCCACTAAAAGTTTTGTTTGGTTATCTTGCAATCCCGAGATAATCGTCTCCATGCTCCAAATCCATTTTAAAGCCATTTTTAAGGCATTTCGCGCATACATGAAATGAACACATTTTTCTCCAAAACTATAACAGATGCAAGCTTGTCCTGTTTGGTGGAGATGATATTTAATAAAATAAGTAGAAATCCACTAAAAGTTTTGTTTGGTTATCTTGCAATCCCGAGATAATCGTCTCCATGCTCCAAATCCATTTTAAAGCCATTTTTAAGGCATTTCGCGCATACATGAAATGAACACATTTTTCTCCAAAACTATAACAGATGCAAGCTTGTCCTGTTTGGTGGAGATAATATTTAATAAAATAAGTAGAAATCTACTAAAAGTTTCGTTTGTTTATATTGCCATCCTGAGATAATCGTCTCCATGCTCCAAATCCATTTTAAAGCCATTTCAAAGGCATTTTGCGCATACATGAAATGAACACATTTTTCTCCAAAACTATAACACATGCAAGCTTTTCCTGTTTGGTGGAGATGATATTTAATAAAATAAGTAGAAATCCACTAAAAGTTTTGTTTGGTTATCTTGCAATCCCGAGATAATCGTCTCCATGCTCCAAATCCATTTTAAAGCCATTTTTAAGGCATTTCGCGCATACATGAAATGAACACATTTTTCTCCAAAACTATAACAGATGCAAGCTTGTCCTGTTTGGTGGAATTGATATTTAATAAAATAAGTAGAAATCCACTAAAAGTTTTGTTTGGTTATCTTGCAATCCCGAGATAATCGTCTCCATGCTCCAAATCCATTTTAAAGCCATTTTTAAGGCATTTCGCGCATACATGAAATGAACACATTTTTCTCCAAAACTATACCAGATGCAAGCTTGTCCTGTTTGGTGGAGATGATATTTAATAAAATAAGTAGAAATCCACTAAAAGTTTTGTTTGGTTATCTTGCAATCCCGAGATAATCGTCTCCATGCTCCAAATCCATTTTAAAGCCATTTTTAAGGCATTTCGCGCATACATGAAATGAACACATTTTTCTCCAAAACTACAACAGATACAAGATTGTCCTGTTTGGTGGAGATGATATTTAATAAAATAAGTAGAAATCCACTAAAAGTTTTGTTTGGTTATCTTGCAATCCCGAGATAATCGTCTCCATGCTCCAAATCCATTTTAAAGCCATTTTTAAGGCATTTCGCGCATACATGAAATGAACACATTTTTCTCCAAAACTATAACAGATGCAAGCTTGTCCTGTTTGGTGGAGATAATATTTAATAAAATAAGTAGAAATCTACTAAAAGTTTCGTTTGTTTATATTGCCATCCTGAGATAATCGTCTCCATGCTCCAAATCCATTTTAAAGCCATTTCAAAGGCATTTTGCGCATACATGAAATGAACACATTTTTCTCCAAAACTATAACACATGCAAGCTTGTCCTGTTTGGTGGAGATGATATTTAATAAAATAAGTAGAAATCCACTAAAAGTTTTGTTTGGTTATATTGCAATCCCGAGATAATCGTCTCCATGCTCCAAATCCATTTTAAAGCCATTTTTAAGGCATTTCGCGCATACATGAAATGAACACATTTTTCTCCAAAACTATAACAGATGCAAGCTTGTCCTGTTTGGTGGAGATGATATTTAATAAAATAAGTAGAAATCCACTAACAGTTTTGTTTGGTTATCTTGCAATCCCGAGATAATCGTCTCCATGCTCCAAATCCATTTTAAAGCCATTTTTAAGGCATTTCGCGCATACATGAAATGAACACATTTTTCTCCAAAACTATAACAGATGCAAGCTTGTCCTGTTTGGTGGAGATGATATTTAATAAAATAAGTAGAAATCCACTAAAAGTTTTGTTTGGTTATCTTGCAATCCCGAGATAATCGTCTCCATGCTCCAAATCCATTTTAAAGCCATTTTTAAGGCATTTCGCGCATACATGAAATGAACACATTTTTCTCCAAAACTATAACAGATGCAAGCTTGTCCTGTTTGGTGGAGATAATATTTAATAAAATAAGTAGAAATCTACTAAAAGTTTCGTTTGTTTATATTGCCATCCTGAGATAATCGTCTCCATGCTCCAAATCCATTTTAAAGCCATTTCAAAGGCATTTTGCGCATACATGAAATGAACACATTTTTCTCCAAAACTATAACACATGCAAGCTTTTCCTGTTTGGTGGAGATGATATTTAATAAAATAAGTAGAAATCCACTAAAAGTTTTGTTTGGTTATCTTGCAATCCCGAGATAATCGTCTCCATGCTCCAAATCCATTTTAAAGCCATTTTTAAGGCATTTCGCGCATACATGAAATGAACACATTTTTCTCCAAAACTATACCAGATGCAAGCTTGTCCTGTTTGGTGGAGATGATATTTAATAAAATAAGTAGAAATCCACTAAAAGTTTTGTTTGGTTATCTTGCAATCCCGAGATAATCGTCTCCATGCTCCAAATCCATTTTAAAGCCATTTTTAAGGCATTTCGCGCATACATGAAATGAACACATTTTTCTCCAAAACTACAACAGATACAAGCTTGTCCTGTTTGGTGGAGATGATATTTAATAAAATAAGTAGAAATCCACTAAAAGTTTTGTTTGGTTATCTTGCAATCCCGAGATAATCGTCTCCATGCTCCAAATCCATTTTAAAGCCATTTTTAAGGCATTTCGCGCATACATGAAATGAACACATTTTTCTCCAAAACTATAACAGATGCAAGCTTGTCCTGTTTGGTGGAGATAATATTTAATAAAATAAGTAGAAATCTACTAAAAGTTTCGTTTGTTTATATTGCCATCCTGAGATAATCGTCTCCATGCTCCAAATCCATTTTAAAGCCATTTCAAAGGCATTTTGCGCATACATGAAATGAACACATTTTTCTCCAAAACTATAACACATGCAAGCTTGTCCTGTTTGGTGGAGATGATATTTAATAAAATAAGTAGAAATCCACTAAAAGTTTTGTTTGGTTATATTGCAATCCCGAGATAATCGTCTCCATGCTCCAAATCCATTTTAAAGCCATTTTTAAGGCATTTCGCGCATACATGAAATGAACACATTTTTCTCCAAAACTATAACAGATGCAAGCTTGTCCTGTTTGGTGGAGATGATATTTAATAAAATAAGTAGAAATCCACTAACAGTTTTGTTTGGTTATCTTGCAATCCCGAGATAATCGTCTCCATGCTCCAAATCCATTTTAAAGCCATTTTTAAGGCATTTCGCGCATACATGAAATGAACACATTTTTCTCCAAAACTATAACAGATGCAAGCTTGTCCTGTTTGGTGGAGATGATATTTAATAAAATAAGTAGAAATCCACTAAAAGTTTTGTTTGGTTATCTTGCAATCCCGAGATAATCGTCTCCATGCTCCAAATCCATTTTAAAGCCATTTTTAAGGCATTTCGCGCATACATGAAATGAACACATTTTTCTCCAAAACTATAACAGATGCAAGCTTGTCCTGTTTGGTGGAGATAATATTTAATAAAATAAGTAGAAATCTACTAAAAGTTTCGTTTGTTTATATTGCCATCCTGAGATAATCGTCTCCATGCTCCAAATCCATTTTAAAGCCATTTCAAAGGCATTTTGCGCATACATGAAATGAACACATTTTTCTCCAAAACTATAACACATGCAAGCTTTTCCTGTTTGGTGGAGATGATATTTAATAAAATAAGTAGAAATCCACTAAAAGTTTTGTTTGGTTATCTTGCAATCCCGAGATAATCGTCTCCATGCTCCAAATCCATTTTAAAGCCATTTTTAAGGCATTTCGCGCATACATGAAATGAACACATTTTTCTCCAAAACTATACCAGATGCAAGCTTGTCCTGTTTGGTGGAGATGATATTTAATAAAATAAGTAGAAATCCACTAAAAGTTTTGTTTGGTTATCTTGCAATCCCGAGATAATCGTCTCCATGCTCCAAATCCATTTTAAAGCCATTTTTAAGGCATTTCGCGCATACATGAAATGAACACATTTTTCTCCAAAACTACAACAGATACAAGCTTGTCCTGTTTGGTGGAGATGATATTTAATAAAATAAGTAGAAATCCACTAAAAGTTTTGTTTGGTTATCTTGCAATCCCGAGATAATCGTCTCCATGCTCCAAATCCATTTTAAAGCCATTTTTAAGGCATTTCGCGCATACATGAAATGAACACATTTTTCTCCAAAACTATAACAGATGCAAGCTTGTCCTGTTTGGTGGAGATAATATTTAATAAAATAAGTAGAAATCTACTAAAAGTTTCGTTTGTTTATATTGCCATCCTGAGATAATCGTCTCCATGCTCCAAATCCATTTTAAAGCCATTTCAAAGGCATTTTGCGCATACATGAAATGAACACATTTTTCTCCAAAACTATAACACATGCAAGCTTGTCCTGTTTGGTGGAGATGATATTTAATAAAATAAGTAGAAATCCACTAAAAGTTTTGTTTGGTTATATTGCAATCCCGAGATAATCGTCTCCATGCTCCAAATCCATTTTAAAGCCATTTTTAAGGCATTTCGCGCATACATGAAATGAACACATTTTTCTCCAAAACTATAACAGATGCAAGCTTGTCCTGTTTGGTGGAGATGATATTTAATAAAATAAGTAGAAATCCACTAACAGTTTTGTTTGGTTATCTTGCAATCCCGAGATAATCGTCTCCATGCTCCAAATCCATTTTAAAGCCATTTTTAAGGCATTTCGCGCATACATGAAATGAACACATTTTTCTCCAAAACTATAACAGATGCAAGCTTGTCCTGTTTGGTGGAGATGATATTTAATAAAATAAGTAGAAATCCACTAAAAGTTTTGTTTGGTTATCTTGCAATCCCGAGATAATCGTCTCCATGCTCCAAATCCATTTTAAAGCCATTTTTAAGGCATTTCGCGCATACATGAAATGAACACATTTTTCTCCAAAACTATAACAGATGCAAGCTTGTCCTGTTTGGTGGAGATGATATTTAATAAAATAAGTAGAAATCCACTAAAAGTTTTGTTTGGTTATCTTGCAATCCCGAGATAATCGTCTCCATGCTCCAAATCCATTTTAAAGCCATTTTTAAGGCATTTCGCGCATACATGAAATGAACACATTTTTCTCCAAAACTATAACAGATGCAAGCTTGTCCTGTTTGGTGGAGATGATATTTAATAAAATAAGTAGAAATCCACTAAAAGTTTTGTTTGGTTATCTTGCAATCCCGAGATAATCGTCTCCATGCTCCAAATCCATTTTAAAGCCATTTTTAAGGCATTTCGCGCATACATGAAATGAACACATTTTTCTCCAAAACTATAACAGATGCAAGCTTGTCCTGTTTGGTGGAGATAATATTTAATAAAATAAGTAGAAATCTACTAAAAGTTTCGTTTGTTTATATTGCCATCCTGAGATAATCGTCTCCATGCTCCAAATCCATTTTAAAGCCATTTCAAAGGCATTTTGCGCATACATGAAATGAACACATTTTTCTCCAAAACTATAACACATGCAAGCTTGTCCTGTTTGGTGGAGATGATATTTAATAAAATAAGTAGAAATCCACTAAAAGTTTTGTTTGGTTATCTTGAAATCCCGAGATAATCGTCTCCATGCTCCAAATCCATTTTAAAGCCATTTTTAAGGCATTTCGCGCATACATGAAATGAACACATTTTTCTCCAAAACTATAACAGATGCAAGCTTGTCCTGTTTGGTGGAGATGATATTTAATAAAATAAGTAGAAATCCACTAAAAGTTTTGTTTGGTTATCTTGCAATCCCGAGATAATCGTCTCCATGCTCCAAATCCATTTTAAAGCCATTTTTAAGGCATTTCGCGCATACATGAAATGAACACATTTTTCTCCAAAACTATAACAGATGCAAGCTTGTCCTATTTGGTGGAGATGATATTTAATAAAATAAGTAGAAATCCACTAAAAGTTTTGTTTGGTTATCTTGCAATCCCGAGATAATCGTCTCCATGCTCCAAATCCATTTTAAAGCCATTTTTAAGGCATTTCGCGCATACATGAAATGAACACATTTTTTTCCAAAACTATAACAGATGCAAGCTTGTCCTGTTTGGTGGAGATGATATTTAATAAAATAAGTAGAAATCCACTAAAAGTTTTGTTTGGTTATCTTGCAATCCCGAGATAATCGTCTCCATGCTCCAAATCCATTTTAAAGCCATTTCAAAGGCATTTTGCGCATACATGAAATGAACACATTTTTCTCCAAAACTATAACACATGCAAGCTTGTCCTGTTTGGTGGAGATGATATTTAATAAAATAAGTAGAAATCCACTAAAAGTTTTGTTTGGTTATCTTGCAATCCCGAGATAATCGTCTCCATGCTCCAAATCCATTTTAAAGCCATTTTTAAGGCATTTCGCGCATACATGAAATGAACACATTTTTCTCCAAAACTATAACAGATGCAAGCTTGTCCTGTTTGGTGGAGATAATATTTAATAAAATAAGTAGAAATCTACTAAAAGTTTCGTTTGTTTATATTGCCATCCTGAGATAATCGTCTCCATGCTCCAAATCCATTTTAAAGCCATTTGAAAGGCATTTTGCGCATACATGAAATGAACACATTTTTCTCCAAAACTATAACACATGCAAGCTTGTCCTGTTTGGTGGAGATGATATTTAATAAAATAAGTAGAAATCCACTAAAAGTTTTGTTTGGTTATCTTGCAATCCCGAGATAATCGTCTCCATGCTCCAAATCCATTTTAAAGCCATTTTTAAGGCATTTCGC
The DNA here is from genome assembly GCF_048569485.1 of Anomaloglossus baeobatrachus. Taxonomy (NCBI): domain Eukaryota; kingdom Metazoa; phylum Chordata; class Amphibia; order Anura; family Aromobatidae; genus Anomaloglossus; species Anomaloglossus baeobatrachus. The sequence continues at coordinate 56,354 of NW_027442340.1, forward strand.
GCATACATGAAATGAACACATTTTTCTCCAAAACTATAACAGATGCAAGCTTGTCCTGTTTGGTGGAGATGATATTTAATAAAATAAGTAGAAATCCACTAAAAGTTTTGTTTGGTTATCTTGCAATCCCGAGATAATCGTCTCCATGCTCCAAATCATTTTAAAGCCATTTTTAAGGCATTTCGCGCATACATGAAATGAACACATTTTTCTCCAAAACTATAACAGATGCAAGCTTGTCCTGTTTGGTGGAGATGATATTTAATAAAATAAGTAGAAATCCACTAAAAGTTTTGTTTGGTTATCTTGCAATCCCGAGATAATCGTCTCCATGCTCCAAATCCATTTTAAAGCCATTTTTAAGGCATTTCGCGCATACATGAAATGAACACATTTTTCTCCAAAACTATAACAGATGCAAGCTTGTCCTGTTTGGTGGAGATGATATTTAATAAAATAAGTAGAAATCCACTAAAAGTTTTGTTTGGTTATCTTGCAATCCCGAGATAATCGTCTCCATGCTCCAAATCCATTTTAAAGCCATTTTTAAGGCATTTCGCGCATACATGAAATGAACACATTTTTCTCCAAAACTATAACAGATGCAAGCTTGTCCTGTTTGGCGGAGATGATATTTAATAAAATAAGTAGAAATCCACTAAAAGTTTTGTTTGGTTATCTTGCAATCCCGAGATAATCGTCTCCATGCTCCAAATCCATTTTAAAGCCATTTTTAAGGCATTTCGCGCATACATGAAATGAACACATTTTTCTCCAAAACTATAACAGATGCAAGCTTGTCCTGTTTGGTGGAGATGATATTTAATAAAATAAGTAGAAATCCACTAAAAGTTTTGTTTGGTTATCTTGCAATCCCGAGATAATCGTCTCCATGCTCCAAATCCATTTTAAAGCCATTTTTAAGGCATTTCGCGCATACATGAAATGAACACATTTTTCTCCAAAACTATAACAGATGCAAGCTTGTCCTGTTTGGTGGAGATGATATTTAATAAAATAAGTAGAAATCCACTAAAAGTTTTGTTTGGTTATATTGCAATCCCGAGATAATCGTCTCCATGCTCCAAATCCATTTTAAAGCCATTTTTAAGGCATTTCGCACATACATGAAATGAACACATTTTTCTCCAAAACTAAAACAGATGCAAGCTTGTCCTGTTTGGTGGAGATGATATTTAATAAAATAAGTAGAAATCCACTAAAAGTTTTGTTTGGTTATCTTGCAATCCCGAGATAATTGTCTCCATGCTCCAAATCCATTTTAAAGCCATTTTTAAGGCATTTCGCGCATACATGAAATGAACACATTTTTCTCCAAAACTATAACAGATGCAAGCTTGTCCTGTTTGATGGAGATGATATTTAATAAAATAAGTAGAAATCCAATAAAAGTTTTGTTTGGTTATCTTGCAATCCCGAGATAATCGTCTCCATGCTCCAAATCCATTTTAAAGCCATTTTTAAGGCATTTCGCGCATACATGAAATGAACACATTTTTCTCCAAAACTATAACAGATGCAAGCTTGTCCTGTTTGGTGGAGATGATATTTAATAAAATAAGTAGAAATCCACTAAAAGTTTTGTTTGGTTATCTTGCAATCCCGAGATAATCGTCTCCATGCTCCAAATCCATTTTAAAGCCATTTTTAAGGCATTTCGCGCATACAATGAAATGAACACATTTTTCTCCAAAACTATAACAGATGCAAGCTTGTCCTGTTTGGTGGAGATGATATTTAATAAAATAAGTAGAAATCCACTAAAAGTTTTGTTTGGTTATCTTGCAATCCCGAGATAATCAACTCCATGCTCCTAATCCATTTTAAAGCCATTTTTAAGGCATTTCGCGCATACATGAAATGAACACATTTTTTTCCAAAACTATAACAGATGCAAGCTTGTCCTGTTTGGTGGAGATGATATTTAATAAAATAAGTAGAAATCCACTAAAAGTTTTGTTTGGTTATCTTGCAATCCCGAGATAATCGTCTCCATGCTCCAAATCCATTTTAAAGCCATTTCAAAGGCATTTTGCGCATACATGAAATGAACACATTTTTCTCCAAAACTATAACACATGCAAGCTTGTCCTGTTTGGTGGAGATGATATTTAATAAAATAAGTAGAAATCCACTAAAAGTTTTGTTTGGTTATCTTGCAATCCCGAGATAATCGTCTCCATGCTCCAAATCCATTTTAAAGCCATTTTTAAGGCATTTCGCGCATACATGAAATGAACACATTTTTCTCCAAAACTATAACAGATGCAAGCTTGTCCTGTTTGGTGGAGATAATATTTAATAAAATAAGTAGAAATCTACTAAAAGTTTCGTTTGTTTATATTGCCATCCTGAGATAATCGTCTCCATGCTCCAAATCCATTTTAAAGCCATTTGAAAGGCATTTTGCGCATACATGAAATGAACACATTTTTCTCCAAAACTATAACACATGCAAGCTTGTCCTGTTTGGTGGAGATGATATTTAATAAAATAAGTAGAAATCCACTAAAAGTTTTGTTTGGTTATCTTGCAATCCCGAGATAATCGTCTCCATGCTCCAAATCCATTTTAAAGCCATTTTTAAGGCATTTCGCGCATACATGAAATGAACACATTTTTCTCCAAAACTATAACAGATGCAAGCTTGTCCTGTTTGGTGGAGATGATATTTAATAAAATAAGTAGAAATCCACTAAAAGTTTTGTTTGGTTATCTTGCAATCCCGAGATAATCGTCTCCATGCTCCAAATCATTTTAAAGCCATTTTTAAGGCATTTCGCGCATACATGAAATGAACACATTTTTCTCCAAAACTATAACAGATGCAAGCTTGTCCTGTTTGGTGGAGATGATATTTAATAAAATAAGTAGAAATCCACTAAAAGTTTTGTTTGGTTATCTTGCAATCCCGAGATAATCGTCTCCATGCTCCAAATCCATTTTAAAGCCATTTTTAAGGCATTTCGCGCATACATGAAATGAACACATTTTTCTCCAAAACTATAACAGATGCAAGCTTGTCCTGTTTGGTGGAGATGATATTTAATAAAATAAGTAGAAATCCACTAAAAGTTTTGTTTGGTTATCTTGCAATCCCGAGATAATCGTCTCCATGCTCCAAATCCATTTTAAAGCCATTTTTAAGGCATTTCGCGCATACATGAAATGAACACATTTTTCTCCAAAACTATAACAGATGCAAGCTTGTCCTGTTTGGCGGAGATGATATTTAATAAAATAAGTAGAAATCCACTAAAAGTTTTGTTTGGTTATCTTGCAATCCCGAGATAATCGTCTCCATGCTCCAAATCCATTTTAAAGCCATTTTTAAGGCATTTCGCGCATACATGAAATGAACACATTTTTCTCCAAAACTATAACAGATGCAAGCTTGTCCTGTTTGGTGGAGATGATATTTAATAAAATAAGTAGAAATCCACTAAAAGTTTTGTTTGGTTATCTTGCAATCCCGAGATAATCGTCTCCATGCTCCAAATCCATTTTAAAGCCATTTTTAAGGCATTTCGCGCATACATGAAATGAACACATTTTTCTCCAAAACTATAACAGATGCAAGCTTGTCCTGTTTGGTGGAGATGATATTTAATAAAATAAGTAGAAATCCACTAAAAGTTTTGTTTGGTTATATTGCAATCCCGAGATAATCGTCTCCATGCTCCAAATCCATTTTAAAGCCATTTTTAAGGCATTTCGCACATACATGAAATGAACACATTTTTCTCCAAAACTAAAACAGATGCAAGCTTGTCCTGTTTGGTGGAGATGATATTTAATAAAATAAGTAGAAATCCACTAAAAGTTTTGTTTGGTTATCTTGCAATCCCGAGATAATTGTCTCCATGCTCCAAATCCATTTTAAAGCCATTTTTAAGGCATTTCGCGCATACATGAAATGAACACATTTTTCTCCAAAACTATAACAGATGCAAGCTTGTCCTGTTTGGTGGAGATGATATTTAATAAAATAAGTAGAAATCCAATAAAAGTTTTGTTTGGTTATCTTGCAATCCCGAGATAATCGTCTCCATGCTCCAAATCCATTTTAAAGCCATTTTTAAGGCATTTCGCGCATACATGAAATGAACACATTTTTCTCCAAAACTATAACAGATGCAAGCTTGTCCTGTTTGGTGGAGATGATATTTAATAAAATAAGTAGAAATCCACTAAAAGTTTTGTTTGGTTATCTTGCAATCCCGAGATAATCGTCTCCATGCTCCAAATCCATTTTAAAGCCATTTTTAAGGCATTTCGCGCATACATGAAATGAACACATTTTTCTCCAAAACTATAACAGATGCAAGCTTGTCCTGTTTGGTGGAGATGATATTTAATAAAATAAGTAGAAATCCACTAAAAGTTTTGTTTGGTTATCTTGCAATCCCGAGATAATCAACTCCATGCTCCTAATCCATTTTAAAGCCATTTTTAAGGCATTTCGCGCATACATGAAATGAACACATTTTTCTCCAAAACTATAACAGATGCAAGCTTGTCCTGTTTGGTGGAGATAATATTTAATAAAATAAGTAGAAATCTACTAAAAGTTTTGTTTGTTTATATTGCCATCCTGAGATAATCGTCTCCATGCTCCAAATCCATTTTAAAGCCATTTCAAAGGCATTTTGCGCATACATGAAATGAACACATTTTTCTCCAAAACTATAACACATGCAAGCTTGTCCTGTTTGGTGGAGATGATATTTAATAAAATAAGTAGAAATCCACTAAAAGTTTTGTTTGGTTATCTTGCAATCCCGAGATAATCGTCTCCATGCTCCAAATCCATTTTAAAGCCATTTTTAAGGCATTTCGCGCATACATGAAATGAACACATTTTTCTCCAAAACTATAACAGATGCAAGCTTGTCCTGTTTGGTGGAGATGATATTTAATAAAATAAGTAGAAATCCACTAAAAGTTTTGTTTGGTTATCTTGCAATCCCGAGATAATCGTCTCCATGCTCCAAATCCATTTTAAAGCCATTTCAAAGGCATTTTGCGCATACATGAAATGAACACATTTTTCTCCAAAACTATAACACATGCAAGCTTGTCCTGTTTGGTGGAGATGATATTTAATAAAATAAGTAGAAATCCACTAAAAGTTTTGTTTGGTTATCTTGCAATCCCGAGATAATCGTCTCCATGCTCCAAATCCATTTTAAAGCCATTTTTAAGGCATTTCGCGCATACATGAAATGAACACATTTTTCTCCAAAACTATAACAGATGCAAGCTTGTCCTGTTTGGTGGAGATGATATTTAATAAAATAAGTAGAAATCCACTAAAAGTTTTGTTTGGTTATCTTGCAATCCCGAGATAATCGTCTCCATGCTCCAAATCCATTTTAAAGCCATTTTTAAGGCATTTCGCGCATACATGAAATGAACACATTTTTCTCCAAAACTATAACAGATGCAAGCTTGTCCTGTTTGGTGGAGATGATATTTAATAAAATAAGTAGAAATCCACTAAAAGTTTTGTTTGGTTATCTTGCAATCCCGAGATAATCGTCTCCATGCTCCAAATCCATTTTAAAGTCATTTTTAAGGCATTTCACGCATACATGAAATGAACACATTTTTCTCCAAAACTATAACAGATGCAAGCTTGTCCTGTTTGGTGGAGATGATATTTAATAAAATAAGTAGAAATCTACTAAAAGTTTTGTTTGGTTATCTTGCAATCCCGAGATAATCGTCTCCATGCTCCAAATCCATTTTAAAGCCATTTCAAAGGCATTTTGCGCATACATGAAATGAACACATTTTTCTCCAAAACTATAACACATGCAAGCTTGTCCTGTTTGGTGGAGATGATATTTAATAAAATAAGTAGAAATCCACTAAAAGTTTTGTTTGGTTATCTTGCAATCCTGAGATAATCGTCTCCATGCTCCAAATCCATTTTAAAGCCATTTTTAAGGCATTTCGCGCATACATGAAATGAACACATTTTTCTCCAAAACTATAACAGATGCAAGCTTGTCCTGTTTGGTGGAGATGATATTTAATAAAATAAGTAGAAATCCACTAAAAGTTTTGTTTGGTTATCTTGCAATCCCGAGATAATCGTCTCCATGCTCCAAATCCATTTTAAAGCCATTTTTAAGGCATTTCGCGCATACATGAAATGAACACATTTTTCTCCAAAACTATAACAGATGCAAGCTTGTCCTGTTTGGTGGAGATGATATTTAATAAAATAAGTAGAAATCCACTAAAAGTTTTGTTTGGTTATATTGCAATCCCGAGATAATCGTCTCCATGCTCCAAATCCATTTTAAAGCCATTTTTAAGGCATTTCGCACATACATGAAATGAACACATTTTTCTCCAAAACTATAACAGATGCAAGCTTGTCCTGTTTGGTGGAGATGATATTTAATAAAATAAGTAGAAATCCACTAAAAGTTTTGTTTGGTTATCTTGCAATCCCGAGATAGTCGTCTCCATGCTCCAAATCCATTTTAAAGCCATTTTTAAGGCATTTCGCGCATACATGAAATGAACACATTTTTCTCCAAAACTATAACAGATGCAAGCTTGTCCTGTTTGGTGGAGATGATATTTAATAAAATAAGTAGAAATCCACTAAAAGTTTTGTTTGGTTATCTTGCAATCCCGAGATAATCGTCTCCATGCTCCAAATCCATTTTAAAGCCATTTTTAAGGCATTTCGCGCATACATGAAATGAACACATTTTTCTCCAAAACTATAACAGATGCAAGCTTGTCCTGTTTGGTGGAGATGATATTTAATAAAATAAGTAGAAATCCACTAAAAGTTTTGTTTGGTTATCTTGCAATCCCGAGATAATTCCAAATTGGAGAATTGGGCTGAAAAATGGCAAATGAGGTTTAACACAGATAAGTGTAAGGTTATGCACATGGGAAGGAGAAACAGATGCTACGATTACTTACTAAATGGGAAACTGCTGGGGAAATCAGACATGGAAAAAGACTTAGGCATCTTAGTGAATAAGAATCTAAATTGGAGTGCCCAGTGTCAGGCAGCAGCCACCAAAGCAAATAGGGTGATGGGATGCATTAGAAGAGGTCTGGGGGCACGAGATGAAAACATCATTCTCCCTCTGTACAAATCACTAGTCAGACCACACTTGGAGTATTGTGTGCAATTTTGGGCGCCGGTGCTGAAGAAAGACATTACTGAACTTGAAAGTGTTCAGAGGCGGGCTACTAAAATAATAAATGGAATGGGTGCATTACAATACACGGAAAGGTTATCAAAATTAGGTCTATTTACTCTAGAAAAGAGAAGACTTAGGGGAGACCTAATAAATATGTACAAATATATCAGAGGGCCATATAGAGATCTCTCCCATGATCTGTTTGTACCAAGGACTATGACAAGAACAAGGGGGCATTCTTTTCGATTGGAGGAAAGAAAATTCCTACATCAGCATAGAAAAGGGTTCTTCACGGTAAGAGCAGTGAGGCTCTGGAACTCTCTTCCTGAGGAAGTGGTGATGGCCAACTCACTGAATGAATTTAAGAGAGGAATGGATGCATTTCTTGTTAGCAAAAGTATAGAAGGTTATAAATAGCATAATCTTACAGGTAGATAGAAGAGCGACCTAGATTATTAGAGGAATGGGTGGGCTGCAATACCAAGACAGGTTATTAAACTTGGGGTTAGTTAGTTAGGAAAAACAAAGGCTTAGGGGGATCTAATCACAATGTATAAATATATGAGGGGACAGTACAGAGACCTTTCCAAAGATCTCTTTACACCTAGGCCTGCGACTGGAACACGGGGGCATCCGCTACGTCTTGAGGAAAGAATGTTTAATCATAATCACAGATGAGGATTCTTTACTGTACGAGCAGTGAGACTATGGAGCTCTCTGCCGTATGATGTTGTATTGAGGGATTCACAAGTAAAATTTAAGCAGAGCCTGATCGCATTAATTGAAAAATATAATATTACCAGTTATGTATATTGGATTTTATGACAGGGTGTTGATCCAGGGAACTAGTCTGATTGCCGTATGTGGAGTCAGGAAGGAATTTTTTTCCCCATTGGAGCTTATTTGACACATTGGGGTTTTTTTGCCTTCCTCTGGATCAACATGTTAGGCTACAGGTTGAACTAGATGGACTTAGAGTCTCCCTTCAACCTTAAAAACTATGAAACTATGAAACTATGAAACTATAATCGTCTCCATGCTCCAAATCCATTTTAAAGCCATTTTTAAGGCATTTCGCGCATACATGAAATGAACACATTTTTCTCCAAAACTATAACAGATGCAAGCTTGTCCTGTTTGGTGGAGATGATATTTAATAAAATAAGTAGAAATCCACTAAAAGTTTTGTTTGGTTATCTTGCAATCCCGAGATAATCGTCTCCATGCTCCAAATCCATTTTAAAGCCATTTTTAAGGCATTTCACGCATACATGAAATGAACACATTTTTCTCCAAAACTATAACAGATGCAAGCTTGTCCTGTTTGGTGGAGATAATATTTAATAAAATAAGTAGAAATCTACTAAAAGTTTCGTTTGTTTATATTGCCATCCTGAGATAATCGTCTCCATGCTCCAAATCCATTTTAAAGCCATTTCAAAGGCATTTTGCGCATACATGAAATGAACACATTTTTCTCCAAAACTATAACACATGCAAGCTTGTCCTGTTTGGTGGAGATGAAATTTAATAAAATAAGTAGAAATCCACTAAAAGTTTTGTTTGGTTATCTTGCAATCCCGAGATAATCGTCTCCATGCTCCAAATCCATTTTAAAGCCATTTTTAAGGCATTTCGCGCATACATGAAATGAACACATTTTTCTCCAAAACTATAACAGATGCAAGCTTGTCCTGTTTGGTGGAGATGATATTTAATAAAATAAGTAGAAATCCACTAAAAGTTTTGTTTGGTTATCTTGCAATCCCGAGATAATCGTCTCCATGCTCCAAATCCATTTTAAAGCCATTTTTAAGGCATTTCGCGCATACATGAAATGAACACATTTTTCTCCAAAACTATAACAGATGCAAGCTTGTCCTGTTTGGTGGAGATAATATTTAATAAAATAAGTAGAAATCTACTAAAAGTTTCGTTTGTTTATATTGCCATCCTGAGATAATCGTCTCCATGCTCCAAATCCATTTTAAAGCCATTTCAAAGGCATTTTGCGCATACATGAAATGAACACATTTTTCTCCAAAACTATAACACATGCAAGCTTGTCCTGTTTGGTGGAGATGATATTTAATAAAATAAGTAGAAATCCACTAAAAGTTTTGTTTGGTTATCTTGCAATCCCGAGATAATCGTCTCCATGCTCCAAATCCATTTTAAAGCCATTTTTAAGGCATTTCGCGCATACATGAAATGAACACATTTTTCTCCAAAACTATAACAGATGCAAGCTTGTCCTGTTTGGTGGAGATGATATTTAATAAAATAAGTAGAAATCCACTAAAAGTTTTGTTTGGTTATCTTGCAATCCCGAGATAATCGTCTCCATGCTCCAAATCCATTTTAAAGCCATTTTTAAGGCATTTCGCGCATACATGAAATGAACACATTTTTCTCCAAAACTATAACAGATGCAAGCTTGTCCTGTTTGGTGGAGATAATATTTAATAAAATAAGTAGAAATCTACTAAAAGTTTCGTTTGTTTATATTGCCATCCTGAGATAATCGTCTCCATGCTCCAAATCCATTTTAAAGCCATTTCAAAGGCATTTTGCGCATACATGAAATGAACACATTTTTCTCCAAAACTATAACACATGCAAGCTTGTCCTTTTTGGTGGAGATGATAATTAATAAAATAAGTAGAAATCCACTAAAAGTTTTGTTTGGTTATCTTGCAATCCCGAGATAATCGTCTCCATGCTCCAAATCCATTTTAAAGCCATTTTTAAGGCATTTCGCGCATACATGAAATGAACACATTTTTCTCCAAAACTATAACAGATGCAAGCTTGTCCTGTTTGGTGGAGATGATATTTAATAAAATAAGTAGAAATCCACTAAAAGTTTTGTTTGGTTATCTTGCAATCCCGAGATAATCGTCTCCATGCTCCAAATCCATTTTAAAGCCATTTTTAAGGCATTTCGCGCATACATGAAATGAACACATTTTTCTCCAAAACTATAACAGATGCAAGCTTGTCCTGTTTGGTGGAGATGATATTTAATAAAATAAGTAGAAATCCACTAAAAGTTTTGTTTGGTTATCTTGCAATCCCGAGATAATCGTCTCCATGCTCCAAATCCATTTTAAAGCCATTTTTAAGGCATTTCGCGCATACATGAAATGAACACATTTTTCTCCAAAACTATAACAGATGCAAGCTTGTCCTGTTTGGTGGAGATGATATTTAATAAAATAAGTAGAAATCCACTAAACGTTTTGTTTGGTTATCTTGCAATCCCGAGATAATCGTCTCCATGCTCCAAATCCATTTTAAAGCCATTTTTAAGGCATTTCGCGCATACATGAAATGAACACATTTTTCTCCAAAACTATAACAGATGCAAGCTTGTCCTGTTTGGTGGAGATAATATTTAATAAAATAAGTAGAAATCTACTAAAAGTTTAGTTTGTTTATATTGCCATCCTGAGATAATCGTCTCCATGCTCCAAATCCATTTTAAAGCCATTTTTAAGGCATTTCGCGCATACATGAAATGAACACATTTTTCTCCAAAACTATAACAGATGCAAGCTTGTCCTGTTTGGTGGAGATGATATTTAATAAAATAAGTAGAAATCCACTAAAAGTTTTGTTTGGTTATCTTGCAATCCCGAGATAATCGTCTCCATGCTCCAAATCCATTTTAAAGCCATTTTTAAGGCATTTCGCGCATACATGAAATGAACACATTTTTCTCCAAAACTATAACAGATGCAAGCTTGTCCTGTTTGGTGGAGATAATATTTAATAAAATAAGTAGAAATCTACTAAAAGTTTCGTTTGTTTATATTGCCATCCTGAGATAATCGTCTCCATGCTCCAAATCCATTTTAAAGCCATTTCAAAGGCATTTTGCGCATACATGAAATGAACACATTTTTCTCCAAAACTATAACACATGCAAGCTTGTCCTGTTTGGTGGAGATGATATTTAATAAAATAAGTAGAAATCCACTAAAAGTTTTGTTTGGTTATCTTGCAATCCCGAGATAATCGTCTCCATGCTCCAAATCCATTTTAAAGCCATTTTTAAGGCATTTCGCGCATACATGAAATGAACACATTTTTCTCCAAAACTATAACAGATGCAAGCTTGTCCTGTTTGGTGGAGATGATATTTAATAAAATAAGTAGAAATCCACTAAAAGTTTTGTTTGGTTATCTTGCAATCCCGAGATAATCGTCTCCATGCTCCAAATCCATTTTAAAGCCATTTTTAAGGCATTTCGCGCATACATGAAATGAACACATTTTTCTCCAAAACTATAACAGATGCAAGCTTGTCCTGTTTGGTGGAGATGATATTTAATAAAATAAGTAGAAATCCACTAAAAGTTTTGTTTGTTTATCTTGCAATCCCGAGATAATCGTCTCCATGCTCCAAATCCATTTTAAAGCCATTTTTAAGGCATTTCGCGCATACATGAAATGAACACATTTTTCTCCAAAACTATAACAGATGCAAGCTTGTCCTGTTTGGTGGAGATGATATTTAATAAAATAAGTAGAAATCCACTAAAAGTTTTGTTTGGTTATCTTGCAATCCCGAGATAATCGTCTCCATGCTCCAAATCCATTTTAAAGCCATTTTTAAGGCATTTCGCGCATACATGAAATGAACACATTTTTCTCCAAAACTATAACAGATGCAAGCTTGTCCTGTTTGGTGGAGATGATATTTAATAAAATAAGTAGAAATCCACTAAAAGTTTTGTTTGGTTATCTTGCAATCCCGAGATAATCGTCTCCATGCTCCAAATCCATTTTAAAGCCATTTTTAAGGCATTTCACGCATACATGAAATGAACACATTTTTCTCCAAAACTATAACAGATGCAAGCTTGTCCTGTTTGGTGGAGATAATATTTAATAAAATAAGTAGAAATCTACTAAAAGTTTCGTTTGTTTATATTGCCATCCTGAGATAATCGTCTCCATGCTCCAAATCCATTTTAAAGCCATTTCAAAGGCATTTTGCGCATACATGAAATGAACACATTTTTCTCCAAAACTATAACACATGCAAGCTTGTCCTGTTTGGTGGAGATGAAATTTAATAAAATAAGTAGAAATCCACTAAAAGTTTTGTTTGGTTATCTTGCAATCCCGAGATAATCGTCTCCATGCTCCAAATCCATTTTAAAGCCATTTTTAAGGCATTTCGCGCATACATGAAATGAACACATTTTTCTCCAAAACTATAACAGATGCAAGCTTGTCCTGTTTGGTGGAGATGATATTTAATAAAATAAGTAGAGATCCACTAAAAGTTTTGTTTGGTTATCTTGCAATCCCGAGATAATCGTCTCCATGCTCCAAATCCATTTTAAAGCCATTTTTAAGGCATTTCGCGCATACATGAAATGAACACATTTTTCTCCAAAACTATAACAGATGCAAGCTTGTCCTGTTTGGTGGAGATAATATTTAATAAAATAATTAGAAATCTACTAAAAGTTTCGTTTGTTTATATTGCCATCCTGAGATAATCGTCTCCATGCTCCAAATCCATTTTAAAGCCATTTCAAAGGCATTTTGCGCATACATGAAATGAACACATTTTTCTCCAAAACTATAACACATGCAAGCTTGTCCTGTTTGGTGGAGATGATATTTAATAAAATAAGTAGAAATCCACTAAAAGTTTTGTTTGGTTATCTTGCAATCCCGAGATAATCGTCTCCATGCTCCAAATCCATTTTAAAGCCATTTTTAAGGCATTTCGCGCATACATGAAATGAACACATTTTTCTCCAAAACTATAACAGATGCAAGCTTGTCCTGTTTGGTGGAGATGATATTTAATAAAATAAGTAGAAATCCACTAAAAGTTTTGTTTGGTTATCTTGCAATCCCGAGATAATCGTCTCCATGCTCCAAATCCATTTTAAAGCCATTTTTAAGGCATTTCGCGCATACATGAAATGAACACATTTTTCTCCAAAACTATAACAGATGCAAGCTTGTCCTGTTTGGTGGAGATAATATTTAATAAAATAAGTAGAAATCTACTAAAAGTTTCGTTTGTTTATATTGCCATCCTGAGATAATCGTCTCCATGCTCCAAATCCATTTTAAAGCCATTTCAAAGGCATTTTGCGCATACATGAAATGAACACATTTTTCTCCAAAACTATAACACATGCAAGCTTGTCCTTTTTGGTGGAGATGATAATTAATAAAATAAGTAGAAATCCACTAAAAGTTTTGTTTGGTTATCTTGCAATCCCGAGATAATCGTCTCCATGCTCCAAATCCATTTTAAAGCCATTTTTAAGGCATTTCGCGCATACATGAAATGAACACATTTTTCTCCAAAACTATAACAGATGCAAGCTTGTCCTGTTTGGTGGAGATGATATTTAATAAAATAAGTAGAAATCCACTAAAAGTTTTGTTTGGTTATCTTGCAATCCCGAGATAATCGTCTCCATGCTCCAAATCCATTTTAAAGCCATTTTTAAGGCATTTCGCGCATACATGAAATGAACACATTTTTCTCCAAAACTATAACAGATGCAAGCTTGTCCTGTTTGGTGGAGATGATATTTAATAAAATAAGTAGAAATCCACTAAAAGTTTTGTTTGGTTATCTTGCAATCCCGAGATAATCGTCTCCATGCTCCAAATCCATTTTAAAGCCATTTTTAAGGCATTTCGCGCATACATGAAATGAACACATTTTTCTCCAAAACTATAACAGATGCAAGCTTGTCCTGTTTGGTGGAGATGATATTTAATAAAATAAGTAGAAATCCACTAAACGTTTTGTTTGGTTATCTTGCAATCCCGAGATAATCGTCTCCATGCTCCAAATCCATTTTAAAGCCATTTTTAAGGCATTTCGCGCATACATGAAATGAACACATTTTTCTCCAAAACTATAACAGATGCAAGCTTGTCCTGTTTGGTGGAGATAATATTTAATAAAATAAGTAGAAATCTACTAAAAGTTTAGTTTGTTTATATTGCCATCCTGAGATAATCGTCTCCATGCTCCAAATCCATTTTAAAGCCATTTTTAAGGCATTTCGCGCATACATGAAATGAACACATTTTTCTCCAAAACTATAACAGATGCAAGCTTGTCCTGTTTGGTGGAGATGATATTTAATAAAATAAGTAGAAATCCACTAAAAGTTTTGTTTGGTTATCTTGCAATCCCGAGATAATCGTCTCCATGCTCCAAATCCATTTTAAAGCCATTTTTAAGGCATTTCGCGCATACATGAAATGAACACATTTTTCTCCAAAACTATAACAGATGCAAGCTTGTCCTGTTTGGTGGAGATAATATTTAATAAAATAAGTAGAAATCTACTAAAAGTTTCGTTTGTTTATATTGCCATCCTGAGATAATCGTCTCCATGCTCCAAATCCATTTTAAAGCCATTTCAAAGGCATTTTGCGCATACATGAAATGAACACATTTTTCTCCAAAACTATAACACATGCAAGCTTGTCCTGTTTGGTGGAGATGATATTTAATAAAATAAGTAGAAATCCACTAAAAGTTTTGTTTGGTTATCTTGCAATCCCGAGATAATCGTCTCCATGCTCCAAATCCATTTTAAAGCCATTTTTAAGGCACTTCGCGCATACATGAAATGAACACATTTTTCTCCAAAACTATAACAGATGCAAGCTTGTCCTGTTTGGTGGAGATGATATTTAATAAAATAAGTAGAAATCCACTAAAAGTTTTGTTTGGTTATCTTGCAATCCCGAGATAATCGTCTCCATGCTCCAAATCCATTTTAAAGCCATTTTTAAGGCATTTCGCGCATACATGAAATGAACACATTTTTCTCCAAAACTATAACAGATGCAAGCTTGTCCTGTTTGGTGGAGATGATATTTAATAAAATAAGTAGAAATCCACTAAAAGTTTTGTTTGGTTATCTTGCAATCCCGAGATAATCGTCTCCATGCTCCAAATCCATTTTAAAGCCATTTTTAAGGCATTTCGCGCATACATGAAATGAACACATTTTTCTCCAAAACTATAACAGATGCAAGCTTGTCCTGTTTGGTGGAGATGATATTTAATAAAATAAGTAGAAATCCACTAAAAGTTTTGTTTGGTTATCTTGCAATCCCGAGATAATCGTCTCCATGCTCCAAATCCATTTTAAAGCCATTTCAAAGGCATTTTGCGCATACATGAAATGAACACATTTTTCTCCAAAACTATAACACATGCAAGCTTGTCCTGTTTGGTGGAGATGATATTTAATAAAATAAGTAGAAATCCACTAAAAGTTTTGTTTGGTTATCTTGCAATCCCGAGATAATCGTCTCCATGCTCCAAATCCATTTTAAAGCCATTTTTAAGGCATTTCGCGCATACATGAAATGAACACATTTTTCTCCAAAACTATAACAGATGCAAGCTTGTCCTGTTTGGTGGAGATGATATTTAATAAAATAAGTAGAAATCCACTAAAAGTTTTGTTTGGTTATCTTGCAATCCCGAGATAATCGTCTCCATGCTCCAAATCCATTTTAAAGCCATTTTTAAGGCATTTCGCGCATACATGAAATGAACACATTTTTCTCCAAAACTATAACAGATGCAAGCTTGTCCTGTTTGGTGGAGATGATATTTAATAAAATAAGTAGAAATCCACTAAAAGTTTTGTTTGGTTATCTTGCAATCCCGAGATAATCGTCTCCATGCTCCAAATCCATTTTAAAGCCATTTTTAAGGCATTTCGCGCATACATGAAATGAACACATTTTTCTCCAAAACTATAACAGATGCAAGCTTGTCCTGTTTGGTGGAGATGATATTTAATAAAATAAGTAGAAATCCACTAAAAGTTTTGTTTGGTTATATTGCAATCCCGAGATAATCGTCTCCATGCTCCAAATCCATTTTAAAGCCATTTTTAAGGCATTTCGCGCATACATGAAATGAACACATTTTTTCCAAAACTATAACAGATGCAAGCTTGTCCTGTTTGGTGGAGATGATATTTAATAAAATAAGTAGAAATCCACTAAAAGTTTTGTTTGGTTATCTTGCAATCCCGAGATAATCGTCTCCATGCTCCAAATCCATTTTAAAGCCATTTTTAAGGCATTTCGCGCATACATGAAATGAACACATTTTTCTCCAAAACTATAACAGATGCAAGCTTGTCCTGTTTGGTGGAGATGATATTTAATAAAATAAGTAGAAATCCACTAAAAGTTTTGTTTGGTTATCTTGCAATCCCGAGATAATCGTCTCCATGCTCCAAATCCATTTTAAAGCCATTTTTAAGGCATTTCGCGCATACATGAAATGAACACATTTTTCTCCAAAACTATAACAGATGCAAGCTTGTCCTGTTTGGTGGAGATGATATTTAATAAAATAAGTAGAAATCCACTAAAAGTTTTGTTTGTTTATCTTGCAATCCCGAGATAATCGTCTCCATGCTCCAAATCCATTTTAAAGCCATTTTTAAGGCATTTCGCGCATACATGAAATGAACACATTTTTCTCCAAAACTATAACAGATGCAAGCTTGTCCTGTTTGGTGGAGATGATATTTAATAAAATAAGTAGAAATCCACTAAAAGTTTTGTTTGGTTATCTTGCAATCCCGAGATAATCGTCTCCATGCTCCAAATCCATTTTAAAGCCATTTCAAAGGCATTTTGCGCATACATGAAATGAACACATTTTTCTCCAAAACTATAACACATGCAAGCTTGTCCTGTTTGGTGGAGATGATATTTAATAAAATAAGTAGAAATCCACTAAAAGTTTTGTTTGGTTATCTTGCAATCCCGAGATAATCGTCTCCATGCTCCAAATCCATTTTAAAGCCATTTTTAAGGCATTTCGCGCATACATGAAATGAACACATTTTTCTCCAAAACTATAACAGATGCAAGCTTGTCCTGTTTGGTGGAGATGATATTTAATAAAATAAGTAGAAATCCACTAAAAGTTTTGTTTGGTTATCTTGCAATCCCGAGATAATCGTCTCCATGCTCCAAATCCATTTTAAAGCCATTTTTAAGGCATTTCGCGCATACATGAAATGAACACATTTTTCTCCAAAACTATAACAGATGCAAGCTTGTCCTGTTTGGTGGAGATGATATTTAATAAAATAAGTAGAAATCCACTAAAAGTTTTGTTTGGTTATCTTGCAATCCCGAGATAATCGTCTCCATGCTCCAAATCCATTTTAAAGCCATTTTTAAGGCATTTCGCGCATACATGAAATGAACACATTTTTCTCCAAAACTATAACATATGCAAGCTTGTCCTGTTTGGTGGAGATGATATTTAATAAAATAAGTAGAAATCCACTAAAAGTTTTGTTTGGTTATATTGCAATCCCGAGATAATCGTCTCCATGCTCCAAATCCATTTTAAAGCCATTTTTAAGGCATTTCGCGCATACATGAAATGAACACATTTTTTCCAAAACTATAACAGATGCAAGCTTGTCCTGTTTGGTGGAGATGATATTTAATAAAATAAGTAGAAATCCACTAAAAGTTTTGTTTGGTTATCTTGCAATCCCGAGATAATCGTCTCCATGCTCCAAATCCATTTTAAAGCCATTTTTAAGGCATTTCGCGCATACATGAAATGAACACATTTTTCTCCAAAACTATAACAGATGCAAGCTTGTCCTGTTTGGTGGAGATGATATTTAATAAAATAAGTAGAAATCCACTAAAAGTTTTGTTTGGTTATCTTGCAATCCCGAGATAATCGTCTCCATGCTCCAAATCCATTTTAAAGCCATTTTTAAGGCATTTCGCGCATACATGAAATGAACACATTTTTCTCCAAAACTATAACAGATGCAAGCTTGTCCTGTTTGGTGGAGATGATATTTAATAAAATAAGTAGAAATCCACTAAAAGTTTTGTTTGTTTATCTTGCAATCCCGAGATAATCGTCTCCATGCTCCAAATCCATTTTAAAGCCATTTTTAAGGCATTTCGCGCATACATGAAATGAACACATTTTTCTCCAAAACTATAACAGATGCAAGCTTGTCCTGTTTGGTGGAGATGATATTTAATAAAATAAGTAGAAATTCACTAAAAGTTTTGTTTGGTTATCTTGCAATCCCGAGATAATCGTCTCCATGCTCCAAATCCATTTTAAAGCCATTTTTAAGGCATTTCGCGCATACATGAAATGAACACATTTTTCTCCAAAACTATAACAGATGCAAGCTTGTCCTGTTTGGTGGAGATAATATTTAATAAAATAAGTAGAAATCTACTAAAAGTTTCGTTTGTTTATATTGCCATCCTGAGATATTCGTCTCCATGCTCCAAATCCATTTTAAAGCCATTTCAAAGGCATTTTGCGCATACATGAAATGAACACATTTTTCTCCAAAACTATAACACATGCAAGCTTGTCCTGTTTGGTGGAGATGATATTTAATAAAATAAGTAGAAATCCACTAAAAGTTTTGTTTGGTTATCTTGCAATCCCGAGATAATCGTCTCCATGCTCCAAATCCATTTTAAAGCCATTTTTAAGGCATTTCGCGCATACATGAAATGAACACATTTTTCTCCAAAACTATAACAGATGCAAGCTTGTCCTGTTTGGTGGAGATGATATTTAATAAAATAAGTAGAAATCCACTAAAAGTTTTGTTTGGTTATCTTGCAATCCCGAGATAATCGTCTCCATGCTCCAAATCCATTTTAAAGCCATTTTAAGGCATTTCGCGCATACATGAAATGAACACATTTTTCTCCAAAACTATAACAGATGCAAGCTTGTCCTGTTTGGTGGAGATGATATTTAATAAAATAAGTAGAAATCCACTAAAAGTTTTGTTTGGTTATCTTGCAATCCCGAGATAATCGTCTCCATGCTCCAAATCCATTTTAAAGCCATTTTTAAGGCATTTCGCGCATACATGAAATGAACACATTTTTCTCCAAAACTATAACAGATGCAAGCTTGTCCTGTTTGGTGGAGATGATATTTAATAAAATAAGTAGAAATCCACTAAAAGTTTTGTTTGGTTATATTGCAATCCCGAGATAATCGTCTCCATGCTCCAAATCCATTTTAAAGCCATTTTTAAGGCATTTCGCGCATACATGAAATGAACACATTTTTCTCCAAAACTATAACAGATGCAAGCTTGTCCTGTTTGGTGGAGATGATATTTAATAAAATAAGTAGAAATCCACTAAAAGTTTTGTTTGGTTATCTTGCAATCCCGAGATAATCGTCTCCATGCTCCAAATCCATTTTAAAGCCATTTTTAAGGCATTTCGCGCATACATGAAATGAACACATTTTTCTCCAAAACTATAACAGATGCAAGCTTGTCCTGTTTGGTGGAGATGATATTTAATAAAATAAGTAGAAATCCACTAAAAGTTTTGTTTGGTTATCTTGCAATCCCGAGATAATCGTCCCATGCTCCAAATCCATTTTAAAGCCATTTTTAAGGCATTTCGCGCATACATGAAATGAACACATTTTTCTCCAAAACTATAACAGATGCAAGCTTGTCCTGTTTGGTGGAGATAATATTTAATAAAATAAGTAGAAATCTACTAAAAGTTTCGTTTGTTTATATTGCCATCCTGAGATAATCGTCTCCATGCTCCAAATCTATTTTAAAGCCATTTCAAAGGCATTTTGCGCATACATGAAATGAACACATTTTTCTCCAAAACTATAACACATGCAAGCTTGTCCTGTTTGGTGGAGATGATATTTAATAAAATAAGTAGAAATCCACTAAAAGTTTTGTTTGGTTATCTTGCAATCCCGAGATAATCGTCTCCATGCTCCAAATCCATTTTAAAGCCATTTTTAAGGCATTTGGCGCATACATGAAATGAACACATTTTTCTCCAAAACTATAACAGATGCAAGCTTATCCTGTTTGGTGGAGATAATATTTAATAAAATAAGTAGAAATCTACTAAAAGTTTCGTTTGTTTATATTGCCATCCTGAGATAATCGTCTCCATGCTCCAAATCCATTTTAAAGCCATTTTTAAGGCATTTCGCGCATACATGAAATGAACACATTTTTCTCCAAAACTATAACAGATGCAAGCTTGTCCTGTTTGGTGGAGATGATATTTAATAAAATAAGTAGAAATCCACTAAAAGTTTTGTTTGGTTATCTTGCAATCCCGAGATAATCGTCTCCATGCTCCAAATCCATTTTAAAGCCATTTTTAAGGCATTTTGCGCATACATGAAATGAACACATTTTTCTCCAAAACTATAACACATGCAAGCTTGTCCTGTTTGGTGGAGATGATATTTAATAAAATAAGTAGAAATCCACTAAAAGTTTTGTTTGGTTATCTTGCAATCCCGAGATAATCGTCTCCATGCTCCAAATCCATTTTAAAGCCATTTTTAAGGCATTTCGCGCATACATGAAATGAACACATTTTTCTCCAAAACTATAACAGATGCAAGCTTGTCCTGTTTGGTGGAGATGATATTTAATAAAATAAGTAGAAATCCACTAAAAGTTTTGTTTGGTTATCTTGCAATCCCGAGATAATCGTCTCCATGCTCCAAATCCATTTTAAAGCCATTTTTAAGGCATTTCGCGCATACATGAAATGAACACATTTTTCTCCAAAACTATAACAGATGCAAGCTTGTCCTGTTTGGTGGAGATGATATTTAATAAAATAAGTAGAAATCCACTAAAAGTTTTGTTTGGTTATCTTGCAATCCCGAGATAATCGTCTCCATGCTCCAAATCCATTTTAAAGCCATTTTTAAGGCATTTCGCGCATACATGAAATGAACACATTTTTCTCCAAAACTATAACAGATGCAAGCTTGTCCTGTTTGGTGGAGATGATATTTAATAAAATAAGTAGAAATCCACTAAAAGTTTTGTTTGGTTATCTTGCAATCCCGAGATAATCGTCTCCATGCTCCAAATCCATTTTAAAGCCATTTTTAAGGCATTTCGCGCATACATGAAATGAACACATTTTTCTCCAAAACTATAACAGATGCAAGCTTGTCCTGTTTGGTGGAGATGATATTTAATAAAATAAGTAGAAATCCACTAAAAGTTTTGTTTGGTTATCTTGCAATCCCGAGATAATCGTCTCCATGCTCCAAATCCATTTTAAAGCCATTTCAAAGGCATTTTGCGCATACATGAAATGAACACATTTTTCTCCAAAACTATAACAGATGCAAGCTTGTCCTGTTTGGTGGAGATGATATTTAATAAAATAAGTAGAAATCCACTAAAAGTTTTGTTTGGTTATATTGCAATCCCGAGATAATCGTCTCCATGCTCCAAATCCATTTTAAAGCCATTTTTAAGGCATTTCGCGCATACATGAAATGAACACATTTTTCTCCAAAACTATAACAGATGCAAGCTTGTCCTGTTTGGTGGAGATGATATTTAATAAAATAAGTAGAAATCCACTAAAAGTTTTGTTTGGTTATCTTGCAATCCCGAGATAATCGTCTCCATGCTCCAAATCCATTTTAAAGCCATTTTTAAGGCATTTCGCGCATACATGAAATGAACAAATTTTTCTCCAAAACTATAACAGATGCAAGCTTGTCCTGTTTGGTGGAGATGATATTTAATAAAATAAGTAGAAATCCACTAAAAGTTTTGTTTGGTTATATTGCAATCCCGAGATAATCGTCTCCATGCTCCAAATCCATTTTAAAGCCATTTTTAAGGCATTTCGCGCATACATGAAATGAACACATTTTTCTCCAAAACTATAACAGATGCAAGCTTGTCCTGTTTGGTGGAGATGATATTTAATAAAATAAGTAGAAATCCACTAAAAGTTTTGTTTGGTTATCTTGCAATCCCGAGATAATCGTCTCCATGCTCCAAATCCATTTTAAAGCCATTTTTAAGGCATTTCGCGCATACATCAAATGAACACATTTTTCTCCAAAACTATAACAGATGCAAGCTTGTCCTGTTTGGTGGAGATAATATTTAATAAAATAAGTAGAAATCTACTAAAAGTTTCGTTTGTTTATATTGCCATCCTGAGATAATCGTCTCCATGCTCCAAATCCATTTTAAAGCCATTTAAAAGGCATTTTGCGCATACATGAAATGAACACATTTTTCTCCAAAACTATAACACATGCAAGCTTGTCCTGTTTGGTGGAGATGATATTTAATAAAATAAGTAGAAATCCACTAAGTTTTGTTTGGTTATCTTGCAATCCCGAGATAATCGTCTCCATGCTCCAAATCCATTTTAAAGCCATTTTTAAGGCATTTCGCGCATACATGAAATGAACACATTTTTCTCCAAAACTATAACAGATCCAAGCTTGTCCTGTTTGGTGGAGATGATATTTAATAAAATAAGTAGAAATCCACTAAAAGTTTTGTTTGGTTATCTTGCAATCCCGAGATAATCGTCTCCATGCTCCAAATCCATTTTAAAGCCATTTTTAAGGCATTTCGCGCATACATGAAATGAACACATTTTTCTCCAAAACTATAACAGATGCAAGCTTGTCCTGTTTGGTGGAGATAATATTTAATAAAATAAGTAGAAATCTACTAAAAGTTTCGTTTGTTTATATTGCCATCCTGAGATAATCGTCTCCATGCTCCAAATCCATTTTAAAGCCATTTCAAAGGCATTTTGCGCATACATGAAATGAACACATTTTTCTCCAAAACTATAACACATGCAAGCTTGTCCTGTTTGGTGGAGATGATATTTAATAAAATAAGTAGAAATCCACTAAAAGTTTTGTTTGGTTATCTTGCAATCCCGAGATAATCGTCTCCATGCTCCAAATCCATTTTAAAGCCATTTTTAAGGCATTTCGCGCATACATGAAATGAACACATTTTTCTCCAAAACTATAACAGATGCAAGCTTGTCCTGTTTGGTGGAGATGATATTTAATAAAATAAGTAGAAATCCACTAAAAGTTTTGTTTGGTTATCTTGCAATCCCGAGATAATCGTCTCCATGCTCCAAATCCATTTTAAAGCCATTTTTAAGGCATTTGGCGCATACATGAAATGAACACATTTTTCTCCAAAACTATAACAGATGCAAGCTTGTCCTGTTTGGTGGAGATAATATTTAATAAAATAAGTAGAAATCTACTAAAAGTTTCGTTTGTTTATATTGCCATCCTGAGATAATCGTCTCCATGCTCCAAATCCATTTTAAAGCCATTTCAAAGGCATTTTGCGCATACATGAAATGAACACATTTTTCTCCAAAACTATAACACATGCAAGCTTGTCCTGTTTGGTGGAGATGATATTTAATAAAATAAGTAGAAATCCACTAAAAGTTTTGTTTGGTTATCTTGCAATCCCGAGATAATCGTCTCCATGCTCCAAATCCATTTTAAAGCCATTTTTAAGGCATTTCG
The DNA here is from genome assembly GCF_048569485.1 of Anomaloglossus baeobatrachus. Classification (NCBI taxonomy): domain Eukaryota; kingdom Metazoa; phylum Chordata; class Amphibia; order Anura; family Aromobatidae; genus Anomaloglossus; species Anomaloglossus baeobatrachus. The sequence goes on from NW_027442340.1 coordinate 79,958, forward strand.
CGCATACATGAAATGAACACATTTTTCTCCAAAACTATAACAGATGCAAGCTTGTCCTGTTTGGTGGAGATGATATTTAATAAAATAAGTAGAAATCCACTAAAAGTTTTGTTTGGTTATCTTGCAATCCCGAGATAATCGTCTCCATGCTCCAAATCCATTTTAAAGCCATTTTTAAGGCATTTGGCGCATACATGAAATGAACACATTTTTCTCCAAAACTATAACAGATGCAAGCTTGTCCTGTTTGGTGGAGATAATATTTAATAAAATAAGTAGAAATCTACTAAAAGTTTCGTTTTGTTTATATTGCCATCCTGAGATAATCGTCTCCATGCTCCAAATCCATTTTAAAGCCATTTCAAAGGCATTTTGCGCATACATGAAATGAACACATTTTTCTCCAAAACTATAACACATGCAAGCTTGTCCTGTTTGGTGGAGATGATATTTAATAAAATAAGTAGAAATCCACTAAAAGTTTTGTTTGGTTATCTTGCAATCCCGAGATAATCGTCTCCATGCTCCAAATCCATTTTAAAGCCATTTTTAAGGCATTTCGCGCATACATGAAATGAACACATTTTTCTCCAAAACTATAACAGATGCAAGCTTGTCCTGTTTGGTGGAGATGATATTTAATAAAATAAGTAGAAATCCACTAAAAGTTTTGTTTGGTTATCTTGCAATCCCGAGATAATCGTCTCCATGCTCCAAATCCATTTTAAAGCCATTTGTAAGGCATTTCGCGCATACATGAAATGAACACATTTTTCTCCAAAACTATAACAGATGCAAGCTTGTCCTGTTTGGTGGAGATGATATTTAATAAAATAAGTAGAAATCCACTAAAAGTTTTGTTTGGTTATCTTGCAATCCCGAGATAATCGTCTCCATGCTCCAAATCCATTTTAAAGCCATTTTTAAGGCATTTCGCGCATACATGAAATGAACACATTTTTCTCCAAAACTATAACAGATGCAAGCTTGTCCTGTTTGGTGGAGATGATATTTAATAAAATAAGTAGAAATCCACTAAAAGTTTTGTTTGGTTATCTTGCAATCCCGAGATAATCGTCTCCATGCTCCAAATCCATTTTAAAGCCATTTCAAAGGCATTTTGCGCATACATGAAATGAACACATTTTTCTCCAAAACTATAACACATGCAAGCTTGTCCTGTTTGGTGGAGATGATATTTAATAAAATAAGTAGAAATCCACTAAAAGTTTTGTTTGGTTATATTGCAATCCCGAGATAATCGTCTCCATGCTCCAAATCCATTTTAAAGCCATTTTTAAGGCATTTCGCGCATACATGAAATGAACACATTTTTCTCCAAAACTATAACAGATGCAAGCTTGTCCTGTTTGGTGGAGATGATATTTAATAAAATAAGTAGAAATCCACTAAAAGTTTTGTTTGGTTTTCTTGCAATCCCGAGATAATCGTCTCCATGCTCCAAATCCATTTTAAAGCCATTTTTAAGGCATTTCGCGCATACATGAAATGAACACATTTTTCTCCAAAACTATAACAGATGCAAGCTTGTCCTGTTTGGTGGAGATGATATTTAATAAAATAAGTAGAAATCCACTAAAAGTTTTGTTTGGTTATCTTGCAATCCCGAGATAATCGTCTCCATGCTCCAAATCCATTTTAAAGCCATTTCAAAGGCATTTTGCGCATACATGAAATGAACACATTTTTCTCCAAAACTATAACACATGCAAGCTTGTCCTGTTTGGTGGAGATGATATTTAATAAAATAAGTAGAAATCCACTAAGTTTTGTTTGGTTATCTTGCAATCCCGAGATAATCGTCTCCATGCTCCAAATCCATTTTAAAGCCATTTTTAAGGCATTTCGCGCATACATGAAATGAACACATTTTTCTCCAAAACTATAACAGATGCAAGCTTGTCCTGTTTGGTGGAGATGATATTTAATAAAATAAGTAGAAATCCACTAAAAGTTTTGTTTGGTTATCTTGCAATCCCGAGATAATCGTCTCCATGCTCCAAATCCATTTTAAAGCCATTTTTAAGGCATTTCGCGCATACATGAAATGAACACATTTTTCTCCAAAACTATAACAGATGCAAGCTTGTCCTGTTTGGTGGAGATAATATTTAATAAAATAAGTAGAAATCTACTAAAAGTTTCGTTTGTTTATATTGCCATCCTGAGATAATCGTCTCCATGCTCCAAATCCATTTTAAAGCCATTTCAAAGGCATTTTGCGCATACATGAAATGAACACATTTTTCTCCAAAACTATAACACATGCAAGCTTGTCCTGTTTGGTGGAGATGATATTTAATAAAATAAGTAGAAATCCACTAAAAGTTTTGTTTGGTTATCTTGCAATCCCGAGATAATCGTCTCCATGCTCCAAATCCATTTTAAAGCCATTTTTAAGGCATTTCGCGCATACATGAAATGAACACATTTTTTTCCAAAACTATAACAGATGCAAGCTTGTCCTGTTTGGTGGAGATGATATTTAATAAAATAAGTAGAAATCCACTAAAAGTTTTGTTTGGTTATCTTGCAATCCCGAGATAATCGTCTCCATGCTCCAAATCCATTTTAAAGCCATTTTTAAGGCATTTGGCGCATACATGAAATGAACACATTTTTCTCCAAAACTATAACAGATGCAAGCTTGTCCTGTTTGGTGGAGATAATATTTAATAAAATAAGTAGAAATCTACTAAAAGTTTCGTTTGTTTATATTGCCATCCTGAGATAATCGTCTCCATGCTCCAAATCCATTTTAAAGCCATTTCAAAGGCATTTTGCGCATACATGAAATGAACACATTTTTCTCCAAAACTATAACACATGCAAGCTTGTCCTGTTTGGTGGAGATGATATTTAATAAAATAAGTAGAAATCCACTAAAAGTTTTGTTTGGTTATCTTGCAATCCCGAGATAATCGTCTCCATGCTCCAAATCCATTTTAAAGCCATTTTTAAGGCATTTCGCGCATACATGAAATGAACACATTTTTCTTTAAAACTATAACAGATGCAAGCTTGTCCTGTTTGGTGGAGATGATATTTAATAAAATAAGTAGAAATCCACTAAAAGTTTTGTTTGGTTATCTTGCAATCCCGAGATAATCGTCTCCATGCTCCAAATCCATTTTAAAGCCATTTTTAAGGCATTTGGCGCATACATGAAATGAACACATTTTTCTCCAAAACTATAACAGATGCAAGCTTGTCCTGTTTGGTGGAGATAATATTTAATAAAATAAGTAGAAATCTACTAAAAGTTTCGTTTTGTTTATATTGCCATCCTGAGATAATCGTCTCCATGCTCCAAATCCATTTTAAAGCCATTTCAAAGGCATTTTGCGCATACATGAAATGAACACATTTTTCTCCAAAACTATAACACATGCAAGCTTGTCCTGTTTGGTGGAGATGATATTTAATAAAATAAGTAGAAATCCACTAAAAGTTTTGTTTGGTTATCTTGCAATCCCGAGATAATCGTCTCCATGCTCCAAATCCATTTTAAAGCCATTTTTAAGGCATTTCGCGCATACATGAAATGAACACATTTTTCTCCAAAACTATAACAGATGCAAGCTTGTCCTGTTTGGTGGAGATGATATTTAATAAAATAAGTAGAAATCCACTAAAAGTTTTGTTTGGTTATCTTGCAATCCCGAGATAATCGTCTCCATGCTCCAAATCCATTTTAAAGCCATTTGTAAGGCATTTCGCGCATACATGAAATGAACACATTTTTCTCCAAAACTATAACAGATGCAAGCTTGTCCTGTTTGGTGGAGATGATATTTAATAAAATAAGTAGAAATCCACTAAAAGTTTTGTTTGGTTATCTTGCAATCCCGAGATAATCGTCTCCATGCTCCAAATCCATTTTAAAGCCATTTTTAAGGCATTTCGCGCATACATGAAATGAACACATTTTTCTCCAAAACTATAACAGATGCAAGCTTGTCCTGTTTGGTGGAGATGATATTTAATAAAATAAGTAGAAATCCACTAAAAGTTTTGTTTGGTTATCTTGCAATCCCGAGATAATCGTCTCCATGCTCCAAATCCATTTTAAAGCCATTTCAAAGGCATTTTGCGCATACATGAAATGAACACATTTTTCTCCAAAACTATAACACATGCAAGCTTGTCCTGTTTGGTGGAGATGATATTTAATAAAATAAGTAGAAATCCACTAAAAGTTTTGTTTGGTTATATTGCAATCCCGAGATAATCGTCTCCATGCTCCAAATCCATTTTAAAGCCATTTTTAAGGCATTTCGCGCATACATGAAATGAACACATTTTTCTCCAAAACTATAACAGATGCAAGCTTGTCCTGTTTGGTGGAGATGATATTTAATAAAATAAGTAGAAATCCACTAAAAGTTTTGTTTGGTTTTCTTGCAATCCCGAGATAATCGTCTCCATGCTCCAAATCCATTTTAAAGCCATTTTTAAGGCATTTCGCGCATACATGAAATGAACACATTTTTCTCCAAAACTATAACAGATGCAAGCTTGTCCTGTTTGGTGGAGATGATATTTAATAAAATAAGTAGAAATCCACTAAAAGTTTTGTTTGGTTATCTTGCAATCCCGAGATAATCGTCTCCATGCTCCAAATCCATTTTAAAGCCATTTTTAAGGCATTTCGCGCATACATGAAATGAACACATTTTTCTCCAAAACTATAACAGATGCAAGCTTGTCCTGTTTGGTGGAGATGATATTTAATAAAATAAGTAGAAATCCACTAAAAGTTTTGTTTGGTTATCTTGCAATCCCGAGATAATCGTCTCCATGCTCCAAATCCATTTTAAAGCCATTTTTAAGGCATTTCGCGCATACATGAAATGAACACATTTTTCTCCAAAACTATAACAGATGCAAGCTTGTCCTGTTTGGTGGAGATGTTATTTAATAAAATAAGTAGAAATCCACTAAAAGTTTTGTTTGGTTATCTTGCAATCCCGAGATAATCGTCTCCATGCTCCAAATCCATTTTAAAGCCATTTTTAAGGCATTTCGCGCATACATGAAATGAACACATTTTTCTCCAAAACTATAACAGATGCAAGCTTGTCCTGTTTGGTGGAGATGATATTTAATAAAATAAGTAGAAATCCACTAAAAGTTTTGTTTGGTTATATTGCAATCCCGAGATAATCGTCTCCATGCTCCAAATCCATTTTAAAGCCATTTTTAAGGCATTTCGCGCATACATGAAATGAACACATTTTTCTCCAAAACTATAACAGATGCAAGCTTGTCCTGTTTGGTGGAGATGATATTTAATAAAATAAGTAGAAATCCACTAAAAGTTTTGTTTGGTTATCTTGCAATCCCGAGATAATCGTCTCCATGCTCCAAATCCATTTTAAAGCCATTTTTAAGGCATTTCGCGCATACATGAAATGAACACATTTTTCTCCAAAACTATAAGAGATGCAAGCTTGTCCTGTTTGGTGGAGATAATAATTAATAAAATAAGTAGAAATCTACTAAAAGTTTCGTTTGTTTATATTGCCATCCTGAGATAATCGTCTCCATGCTCCAAATCCATTTTAAAGCCATTTCAAAGGCATTTTGCGCATACATGAAATGAACACATTTTTCTCCAAAACTATAACAGATGCAAGCTTGTCCTGTTTGGTGGAGATGATATTTAATAAAATAAGTAGAAATCCACTAAAAGTTTTGTTTGGTTATCTTGCAATCCCGAGATAATCGTCTCCATGCTCCAAATCCATTTTAAAGCCATTTGTAAGGCATTTCGCGCATACATGAAATGAACACATTTTTCTCCAAAACTATAACAGATGCAAGCTTGTCCTGTTTGGTGGAGATGATATTTAATAAAATAAGTAGAAATCCACTAAAAGTTTTGTTTGGTTATCTTGCAATCCCGAGATAATCGTCTCCATGCTCCAAATCCATTTTAAAGCCATTTTTAAGGCATTTCGCGCATACATGAAATGAACACATTTTTCTCCAAAACTATAACAGATGCAAGCTTGTCCTGTTTGGTGGAGATGATATTTAATAAAATAAGTAGAAATCCACTAAAAGTTTTGTTTGGTTATCTTGCAATCCCGAGATAATCGTCTCCATGCTCCAAATCCATTTTAAAGCCATTTCAAAGGCATTTTGCGCATACATGAAATGAACACATTTTTCTCCAAAACTATAACACATGCAAGCTTGTCCTGTTTGGTGGAGATGATATTTAATAAAATAAGTAGAAATCCACTAAAAGTTTTGTTTGGTTATCTTGCAATCCCGAGATAATCGTCTCCATGCTCCAAATCCATTTTAAAGCCATTTTTAAGGCATTTCGCGCATACATGAAATGAACACATTTTTCTCCAAAACTATAACAGATGCAAGCTTGTCCTGTTTGGTGGAGATGATATTTAATAAAATAAGTAGAAATCCACTAAAAGTTTTGTTTGGTTATATTGCAATCCCGAGATAATCGTCTCCATGCTCCAAATCCATTTTAAAGCCATTTTTAAGGCATTTCGCGCATACATGAAATGAACACATTTTTCTCCAAAACTATAACAGATGCAAGCTTGTCCTGTTTGGTGGAGATGATATTTAATAAAATAAGTAGAAATCCACTAAAAGTTTTGTTTGGTTTTCTTGCAATCCCGAGATAATCGTCTCCATGCTCCAAATCCATTTTAAAGCCATTTTTAAGGCATTTCGCGCATACATGAAATGAACACATTTTTCTCCAAAACTATAACAGATGCAAGCTTGTCCTGTTTGGTGGAGATGATATTTAATAAAATAAGTAGAAATCCACTAAAAGTTTTGTTTGGTTATCTTGCAATCCCGAGATAATCGTCTCCATGCTCCAAATCCATTTTAAAGCCATTTTTAAGGCATTTCGCGCATACATGAAATGAACACATTTTTCTCCAAAACTATAACAGATGCAAGCTTGTCCTGTTTGGTGGAGATGATATTTAATAAAATAAGTAGAAATCCACTAAAAGTTTTGTTTGGTTATCTTGCAATCCCGAGATAATCGTCTCCATGCTCCAAATCCATTTTAAAGCCATTTTTAAGGCATTTCGCGCATACATGAAATGAACACATTTTTCTCCAAAACTATAACAGATGCAAGCTTGTCCTGTTTGGTGGAGATGTTATTTAATAAAATAAGTAGAAATCCACTAAAAGTTTTGTTTGGTTATCTTGCAATCCCGAGATAATCGTCTCCATGCTCCAAATCCATTTTAAAGCCATTTTTAAGGCATTTCGCGCATACATGAAATGAACACATTTTTCTCCAAAACTATAACAGATGCAAGCTTGTCCTGTTTGGTGGAGATGATATTTAATAAAATAAGTAGAAATCCACTAAAAGTTTTGTTTGGTTATATTGCAATCCCGAGATAATCGTCTCCATGCTCCAAATCCATTTTAAAGCCATTTTTAAGGCATTTCGCGCATACATGAAATGAACACATTTTTCTCCAAAACTATAACAGATGCAAGCTTGTCCTGTTTGGTGGAGATGATATTTAATAAAATAAGTAGAAATCCACTAAAAGTTTTGTTTGGTTATCTTGCAATCCCGAGATAATCGTCTCCATGCTCCAAATCCATTTTAAAGCCATTTTTAAGGCATTTCGCGCATACATGAAATGAACACATTTTTCTCCAAAACTATAACAGATGCAAGCTTGTCCTGTTTGGTGGAGATAATATTTAATAAAATAAGTAGAAATCTACTAAAAGTTTCGTTTGTTTATATTGCCATCCTGAGATAATCGTCTCCATGCTCCAAATCCATTTTAAAGCCATTTCAAAGGCATTTTGCGCATACATGAAATGAACACATTTTTCTCCAAAACTATAACAGATGCAAGCTTGTCCTGTTTGGTGGAGATGATATTTAATAAAATAAGTAGAAATCAACTAAAAGTTTTGTTTGGTTATCTTGCAATCCCGAGATAATCGTCTCCATGCTCCAAATCCATTTTAAAGCCATTTTTAAGGCATTTCGCGCATACATGAAATGAACACATTTTTCTCCAAAACTATAACAGATGCAAGCTTGTCCTGTTTGGTGGAGATGATATTTAATAAAATAAGTAGAAATCCACTAAAAGTTTTGTTTGGTTATCTTGCAATCCCGAGATAATCGTCTCCATGCTCCAAATCCATTTTAAAGCCATTTTTAAGGCATTTCGCGCATACATGAAATGAACACATTTTTCTCCAAAACTATAACAGATGCAAGCTTGTCCTGTTTGGTGGAGATGATATTTAATAAAATAAGTAGAAATCCACTAAAAGTTTTGTTTGGTTATCTTGCAATCCCGAGATAATCGTCTCCATGCTCCAAATCCATTTTAAAGCCATTTTTAAGGCATTTCGCGCATACATGAAATGAACACATTTTTCTCCAAAACTATAACAGATGCAAGCTTGTCCTGTTTGGTGGAGATGATATTTAATAAAATAAGTAGAAATCCACTAAAAGTTTTGTTTGGTTATCTTGCAATCCCGAGATAATCGTCTCCATGCTCCAAATCCATTTAAAAGCCATTTTAAGGCATTTCGCGCATACATGAAATGAACACATTTTTCTCCAAAACTATAACAGATGCAAGCTTGTCCTGTTTGGTGGAGATGATATTTAATAAAATAAGTAGAAATCCACTAAAAGTTTTGTTTGGTTATCTTGCAATCCCGAGATAATCGTCTCCATGCTCCAAATCCATTTTAAAGCCATTTTTAAGGCATTTCGCGCATACATGAAATGAACACATTTTTCTCCAAAACTATAACAGATGCAAGCTTGTCCTGTTTGGTGGAGATAATATTTAATAAAATAAGTAGAAATCTACTAAAAGTTTCGTTTGTTTATATTGCCATCCTGAGATAATCGTCTCCATGCTCCAAATCCATTTTAAAGCCATTTCAAAGGCTTTTTGCGCATACATGAAATGAACACATTTTTCTCCAAAACTATAACACATGCAAGCTTGTCCTGTTTGGTGGAGATGATATTTAATAAAATAAGTAGAAATCCACTAAAAGTTTTGTTTGGTTATCCTGCAATCCCGAGATAATCGTCTCCATGCTCCAAATCCATTTTAAAGCCATTTTTAAGGCATTTCGCGCATACATGAAATGAACGCATTTTTCTCCAAAACTATAACAGATGCAAGCTTGTCCTGTTTGGTGGAGATGATATTTAATAAAATAAGTAGAAATCCACTAAAAGTTTTGTTTGGTTATCTTGCAATCCCGAGATAATCGTCTCCATGCTCCAAATCCATTTTAAAGCCATTTTTAAGGCATTTCGCGCATACATGAAATGAACACATTTTTCTCCAAAACTATAACAGATGCAAGCTTGTCCTGTTTGGTGGAGATGATATTTAATAAAATAAGTAGAAATCTACTAAAAGTTTCGTTTGTTTATATTGCCATCCTGAGATAATCGTCTCCATGCTCCAAATCCATTTTAAAGCCATTTTTAAGGCATTTCGCGCATACATGAAATGAACACATTTTTCTCCAAAACTATAACAGATGCAAGCTTGTCCTGTTTGGTGGAGATAATATTTAATAAAATAAGTAGAAATCTACTAAAAGTTTCGTTTGTTTATATTGCCATCCTGAGATAATCGTCTCCATGCTCCAAATCTATTTTAAAGCCATTTCAAAGGCATTTTGCGCATACATGAAATGAACACATTTTTCTCCAAAACTATAACACATGCAAGCTTGTCCTGTTTGGTGGAGATGATATTTAATAAAATAAGTAGAAATCCACTAAAAGTTTTGTTTGGTTATCTTGCAATCCCGAGATAATCGTCTCCATGCTCCAAATCCATTTTAAAGCCATTTTTAAGGCATTTCGCGCATACATGAAATGAACACATTTTTCTCCAAAACTATAACAGATGCAAGCTTGTCCTGTTTGGTGGAGATGATATTTAATAAAATAAGTAGAAATCTACTAAAAGTTTCGTTTGTTTATATTGCCATCCTGAGATAATCGTCTCCATGCTCCAAATCCATTTTAAAGCCATTTTTAAGGCATTTCGCGCATACATGAAATGAACACATTTTTCTCCAAAACTATAACAGATGCAAGCTTGTCCTGTTTAGGAGATGATATTTAATAAAATAAGTAGAAATCCACTAAAAGTTTTGTTTGGTTATCTTGCAATCCCGAGATAATCGTCTCCATGCTCCAAATCCATTTTAAAGCCATTTTTAAGGCATTTCGCGCATACATGAAATGAACACATTTTTCTCCAAAACTATAACAGATGCAAGCTTGTCCTGTTTGGTGGAGATGATATTTAATAAAATAAGTAGAAATCCACTAAAAGTTTTGTTTGGTTATCTTGCAATCCCGAGATAATCGTCTCCATGCTCCAAATCCATTTTAAAGCCATTTTTAAGGCATTTCGCGCATACATGAAATGAACACATTTTTCTCCAAAACTATAACAGATGCAAGCTTGTCCTGTTTAGGAGATGATATTTAATAAAATAAGTAGAAATCCACTAAAAGTTTTGTTTGGTTATCTTGCAATCCCGAGATAATCGTCTCCATGCTCCAAATCCATTTTAAAGCCATTTTTAAGGCATTTCGCGCATACATGAAATGAACATATTTTTCTCCAAAACTATAACAGATGCAAGCTTGTCCTGTTTGGTGGAGATGATATTTAATAAAATAAGTAGAAATCTACTAAAAGTTTCGTTTGTTTATATTGCGATCCTGAGATAATCGTCTCCATGCTCCAAATCCATTTTAAAGCCATTTTTAAGGCATTTCGCGCATACATGAAATGAACACATTTTTCTCCAAAACTATAACAGATGCAAGCTTGTCCTGTTTGGTGGAGATAATATTTAATAAAATAAGTAGAAATCTACTAAAAGTTTTGTTTGGTTATCTTGCAATCCCGAGATAATCGTCTCCATGCTCCAAATCCATTTTAAAGCCATTTTTAAGGCATTTCGCGCATACATGAAATGAACACATTTTTCTCCAAAACTATAACAGATGCAAGCTTGTCCTGTTTGGTGGAGATGATATTTAATAAAATAAGTAGAAATCTACTAAAAGTTTCGTTTGTTTATATTGCCATCCTGAGATAATCGTCTCCATGCTCCAAATCCATTTTAAAGCCATTTCAAAGGCATTTTGCGCATACATGAAATGAACACATTTTTCTCCAAAACTATAACACATGCAAGCTTGTCCTGTTTGGTGGAGATGATATTTAATAAAATAAGTAGAAATCCACTAAAAGTTTTAGTGGATTTCTACTTATTTTATTAAATATCATCTCCACCAAACAGGACAAGCTTGCATCTGTTATAGTTTTGGAGAAAAATGTGTTCATTTCATGTATGCGCGAAATGCCTTAAAAATGGCTTTAAAATGGATTTGGAGCATGGAGACGATTATCTCGGGATTGCAAGATAACCAAACAAAACTTTTAGTGGATTTCTACTTATTTTATTAAATATCATCTCCACCAAACAGGACAAGCTTGCATGTGTTATAGTTTTGGAGAAAAATGTGTTCATTTCATGTATGCGCGAAATGCCTTAAAAATGGCTTTAAAATGGATTTGGAGCATGGAGACGATTATCTCGGGATTGCAAGATAACCAAACAAAACTTTTAGTGGATTTCTACTTATTTTATTAAATATCATCTCCACCAAACAGGACAAGCTTGCATGTGTTATAGTTTTGGAGAAAAATGTGTTCATTTCATGTATGCGCGAAATGCCTTAAAAATGGCTTTAAAATGGATTTGGAGCATGGAGACGATTATCTCGGGATTGCAAGATAACCAAACAAAACTTTTAGTGGATTTCTACTTATTTTATTAAATATCATCTCCACCAAACAGGACAAGCTTGCATCTGTTATAGTTTTGGAGAAAAATGTGTTCATTTCATGTATGCGCGAAATGCCTTAAAAATGGCTTTAAAATGGATTTGGAGCATGGAGACGATTATCTCGGGATTGCAAGATAACCAAACAAAACTTTTAGTGGATTTCTACTTATTTTATTAAATATCATCTCCACCAAACAGGACAAGCTTGCATGTGTTATAGTTTTGGAGAAAAATGTGTTCATTTCATGTATGCGCAAAATGCCTTTGAAATGGCTTTAAAATGGATTTGGAGCATGGAGACGATTATCTCAGGATGGCAATATAAACAAACGAAACTTTTAGTAGATTTCTACTTATTTTATTAAATATTATCTCCACCAAACAGGACAAGCTTGCATCTGTTATAGTTTTGGAGAAAAATGTGTTCATTTCATGTATGCGCGAAATGCCTTAAAAATGGCTTTAAAATGGATTTGGAGCATGGAGACGATTATCTCGGGATTGCAAGATAACCAAACAAAACTTTTAGTGGATTTCTACTTATTTTATTAAATATCATCTCCACCAAACAGGACAAGCTTGCATCTGTTATAGTTTTGGAGAAAAATGTGTTCATTTCATGTATGCGCGAAATGCCTTAAAAATGGCTTTAAAATGGATTTGGAGCATGGAGACGATTATCTCGGGATTGCAAAGATAACCAAACAAAACTTTTAGTGGATTTCTACTTATTTTATTAAATATCATCTCCACCAAACAGGACAAGCTTGCATGTGTTATAGTTTTGGAGAAAAATGTGTTCATTTCATGTATGCGCGAAATGCCTTAAAAATGGCTTTAAAATGGATTTGGAGCATGGAGACGATTATCTCGGGATTGCAAGATAACCAAACAAAACTTTTAGTGGATTTCTACTTATTTTATTAAATATCATCTCCACCAAACAGGACAAGCTTGCATGTGTTATAGTTTTGGAGAAAAATGTGTTCATTTCATGTATGCGCAAAATGCCTTTGAAATAACATTAAAATGGATTTGGAGCATGGAGACGATTATCTCAGGATGGCAATATAAACAAACGAAACTTTTAGTAGATTTCTACTTATTTTATTAAATATTATCTCCACCAAACAGGACAAGCTTGCATCTGTTATAGTTTTGGAGAAAAATGTGTTCATTTCATGTATGCGCGAAATGCCTTAAAAATGGCTTTAAAATGGATTTGGAGCATGGAGACGATTATCTCAGGATGGCAATATAAACAAACGAAACTTTTAGTAGATTTCTACTTATTTTATTAAATATCATCTCCATCAAACAGGACAAGCTTGCATCTGTTATAGTTTTGGAGAAAAATGTGTTCATTTCATGTATGCGCGAAATGCCTTAAAAATGGCTTTAAAATGGATTTGGAGCATGGAGACGATTATCTCGGGATTGCAAGATAACCAAACAAAACTTTTAGTAGATTTCTACTTATTTTATTAAATATTATCTCCACCAAACAGGACAAGCTTGCATCTGTTATAGTTTTGGAGAAAAATGTGTTCATTTCATGTATGCGCGAAATGCCTTAAAAATGGCTTTAAAATGGATTTGGAGCATGGAGACGATTATCTCAGGATGGCAATATAAACAAACGAAACTTTTAGTAGATTTCTACTTATTTTATTAAATATCATCTCCACCAAACAGGACAAGCTTGCATCTGTTATAGTTTTGGAGAAAAATATGTTCATTTCATGTATGCGCGAAATGCCTTAAAAATGGCTTTAAAATGGATTTGGAGCATGGAGACGATTATCTCGGGATTGCAAGATAACCAAACAAAACTTTTAGTGGATTTCTACTTATTTTATTAAATATCATCTCCACCAAACAGGACAAGCTTGCATCTGTTATAGTTTTGGAGAAAAATGTGTTCATTTCATGTATGCGCGAAATGCCTTAAAAATGGCTTTAAAATGGATTTGGAGCATGGAGACGATTATCTCGGGATTGCAAGATAACCAAACAAAACTTTTAGTGGATTTCTACTTATTTTATTAAATATCATCTCCACCAAACAGGACAAGCTTGCATCTGTTATAGTTTTGGAGAAAAATGTGTTCATTTCATGTATGCGCAAAATGCCTTTGAAATGGCTTTAAAATGGATTTGGAGCATGGAGACGATTATCTCAGGATGGCAATATAAACAAACGAAACTTTTAGTAGATTTCTACTTATTTTATTAAATATCATCTCCACCAAACAGGACAAGCTTGCATCTGTTATAGTTTTGGAGAAAAATGTGTTCATTTCATGTATGCGCGAAATGCCTTAAAAATGGCTTTAAAATGGATTTGGAGCATGGAGACGATTATCTCGGGATTGCAAGATAACCAAACAAAACTTTTAGTGGATTTCTACTTATTTTATTAAATATCATCTCCACCAAACAGGACAAGCTTGCATGTGTTATAGTTTTGGAGAAAAATGTGTTCATTTCATGTATGCGCAAAATGCCTTTGAAATGGCTTTAAAATGGATTTGGAGCATGGAGACGATTATCTCAGGATGGCAATATAAACAAACGAAACTTTTAGTAGATTTCTACTTATTTTATTAAATATTATCTCCACCAAACAGGACAAGCTTGCATCTGTTATAGTTTTGGAGAAAAATGTGTTCATTTCATGTATGCGCGAAATGCCATAAAATGGCTTTAAAATGGATTTGGAGCATGGAGACGATTATCTCAGGATGGCATAATAAACAAACGAAACTTTTAGTAGATTTCTACTTATTTTATTAAATATCATCTCCACCAAACAGGACAAGCTTGCATCTGTTATAGTTTTGGAGAAAAATGTGTTCATTTCATGTATGCGCGAAATGCCTTAAAAATGGCTTTAAAATGGATTTGGAGCATGGAGACGATTATCTCGGGATGGCAAGATAACCAAACAAAACTTTTAGTGGATTTCTACTTATTTTATTAAATATCATCTCCACCAAACAGGACAAGCTTGCATCTGTTATAGTTTTGGAGAAAAATGTGTTCATTTCATGTATGCGCGAAATGCCTTAAAAATGGCTTTAAAATGGATTTGGAGCATGGAGACGATTATCTCGGGATTGCAAGATAACCAAACAAAACTTTTAGTGGATTTCTACTTATTTTATTAAATATCATCTCCACCAAACAGGACAAGCTTGCATGTGTTATAGTTTTGGAGAAAAATGTGTTCATTTCATGTATGCGCAAAATGCCTTTGAAATGGCTTTAAAATGGATTTGGAGCATGGAGACAATTATCTCAGGATGGCAATATAAACAAACGAAACTTTTAGTAGATTTCTACTTATTTTATTAAATATTATCTCCACCAAACAGGACAAGCTTGCATCTGTTATAGTTTTGGAGAAAAATGTGTTCATTTCATGTATGCGCGAAATGCCTTAAAAATGGCTTTAAAATGGATTTGGAGCATGGAGACGATTATCTCGGGATTGCAAGATAACCAAACAAAACTTTTAGTGGATTTCTACTTATTTTATTAAATATCATCTCCACCAAACAGGACAAGCTTGCATCTGTTATAGTTTTGGAGAAAAATGTGTTCATTTCATGTATGCGCGAAATGCCTTAAAATGGCTTTAAAATGGATTTGGAGCATGGAGACGATTATCTCGGGATTGCAAGATAACCAAACAAATCTTTTAGTGGATTTCTACTTATTTTATTAAATATCATCTCCACCAAACAGGACAAGCTTGCATCTGTTATAGTTTTGGAGAAAAATGTGTTCATTTCATGTATGCGCGAAATGCCTTAAAAATGGCTTTAAAATGGATTTGGAGCATGGAGACGATTATCTCAGGATGGCAATATAAACAAACGAAACTTTTAGTAGATTTCTACTTATTTTATTAAATATCATCTCCACCAAACAGGACAAGCTTGCATCTGTTATAGTTTTGGAGAAAAATGTGTTCATTTCATGTATGCGCGAAATGCCTTAAAAATGGCTTTAAAATGGATTTGGAGCATGGAGACGATTATCTCGGGATTGCAAGATAACCAAACAAAACTTTTAGTAGATTTCTACTTATTTTATTAAATATTATCTCCACCAAACAGGACAAGCTTGCATCTGTTATAGTTTTGGAGAAAAATGTGTTCATTTCATGTATGCGCGAAATGCCTTAAAAATGGCTTTAAAATGGATTTGGAGCATGGAGACGATTATCTCAGGATGGCAATATAAACAAACGAAACTTTTAGTAGATTTCTACTTATTTTATTAAATATCATCTCCACCAAACAGGACAAGCTTGCATCTGTTATAGTTTTGGAGAAAAATATGTTCATTTCATGTATGCGCGAAATGCCTTAAAAATGGCTTTAAAATGGATTTGGAGCATGGAGACGATTATCTCGGGATTGCAAGATAACCAAACAAAACTTTTAGTGGATTTCTACTTATTTTATTAAATATCATCTCCACCAAACAGGACAAGCTTGCATTTGTTATAGTTTTGGAGAAAAATGTGTTCATTTCATGTATGCGCGAAATGCCTTAAAAATGGCTTTAAAATGGATTTGGAGCATGGAGACGATTATCTCGGGATTGCAAGATAACCAAACAAAACTTTTAGTGGATTTCTACTTATTTTATTAAATATCATCTCCACCAAACAGGACAAGCTTGCATCTGTTATAGTTTTGGAGAAAAATGTGTTCATTTCATGTATGCGCAAAATGCCTTTGAAATGGCTTTAAAATGGATTTGGAGCATGGAGACGATTATCTCAGGATGGCAATATAAACAAACGAAACTTTTAGTAGATTTCTACTTATTTTATTAAATATCATCTCCACCAAACAGGACAAGCTTGCATCTGTTATAGTTTTGGAGAAAAATGTGTTCATTTCATGTATGCGCGAAATGCCTTAAAAATGGCTTTAAAATGGATTTGGAGCATGGAGACGATTATCTCGGGATTGCAAGATAACCAAACAAAACTTTTAGTGGATTTCTACTTATTTTATTAGATATCATCTCCACCAAACAGGACAAGCTTGCATGTGTTATAGTTTTGGAGAAAAATGTGTTCATTTCATGTATGCGCAAAATGCCTTTGAAATGGCTTTAAAATGGATTTGGAGCATGGAGACGATTATCTCAGGATGGCAATATAAACAAACGAAACTTTTAGTAGATTTCTACTTATTTTATTAAATATTATCTCCACCAAACAGGACAAGCTTGCATCTGTTATAGTTTTGGAGAAAAATGTGTTCATTTCATGTATGCGCGAAATGCCATAAAAATGGCTTTAAAATGGATTTGGAGCATGGAGACGATTATCTCAGGATGGCAATATAAACAAACGAAACTTTTAGTTGATTTCTACTTATTTTATTAAATATCATCTCCACCAAACTGGACAAGCTTGCATCTGTTATAGTTTTGGAGAAAAATGTGTTCATTTCATGTATGCGCGAAATGCCTTAAAAATGGCTTTAAAATGGATTTGGAGCATGGAGACGATTATCTCGGGATTGCAAGATAACCAAACAAAACTTTTAGTGGATTTCTACTTATTTTATTAAATATCATCTCCACCAAACAGGACAAGCTTGCATCTGTTATAGTTTTGGAGAAAAATGTGTTCATTTCATGTATGCGCGAAATGCCTTAAAAATGGCTTTAAAATGGATTTGGAGCATGGAGACGATTATCTCGGGATTGCAAAGATAACCAAACAAAACTTTTAGTGGATTTCTACTCATTTTATTAAATATCATCTCCACCAAACAGGACAAGCTTGCATGTGTTATAGTTTTGGAGAAAAATGTGTTCATTTCATGTATGCGCAAAATGCCTTTGAAATAACATTAAAATGGATTTGGAGCATGGAGACGATTATCTCAGGATGGCAATATAAACAAACGAAACTTTTAGTAGATTTCTACTTATTTTATTAAATATTATCTCCACCAAACAGGACAAGCTTGCATCTGTTATAGTTTTGGAGAAAAATGTGTTCATTTCATGTATGCGCGAAATGCCTTAAAAATGGCTTTAAAATGGATTTGGAGCATGGAGACGATTATCTCAGGATGGCAATATAAACAAACGAAACTTTTAGTAGATTTCTACTTATTTTATTAAATATCATCTCCACCAAACAGGACAAGCTTGCATCTGTTATAGTTTTGGAGAAAAATGTGTTCATTTCATGTATGCGCGAAATGCCTTAAAAATGGCTTTAAAATGGATTTGGAGCATGGAGACGATTATCTCGGGATTGCAAGATAACCAAACAAAACTTTTAGTAGATTTCTACTTATTTTATTAAATATTATCTCCACCAAACAGGACAAGCTTGCATCTGTTATAGTTTTGGAGAAAAATGTGTTCATTTCATGTATGCGCGAAATGCCTTAAAAATGGCTTTAAAATGGATTTGGAGCATGGAGACGATTATCTCAGGATGGCAATATAAACAAACGAAACTTTTAGTAGATTTCTACTTATTTTATTAAATATCATCTCCACCAAACAGGACAAGCTTGCATCTGTTATAGTTTTGGAGAAAAATATGTTCATTTCATGTATGCGCGAAATGCCTTAAAAATGGCTTTAAAATGGATTTGGAGCATGGAGACGATTATCTCGGGATTGCAAGATAACCAAACAAAACTTTTAGTGGATTTCTACTTATTTTATTAAATATCATCTCCACCAAACAGGACAAGCTTGCATTTGTTATAGTTTTGGAGAAAAATGTGTTCATTTCATGTATGCGCGAAATGCCTTAAAAATGGCTTTAAAATGGATTTGGAGCATGGAGACGATTATCTCGGGATTGCAAGATAACCAAACAAAACTTTTAGTGGATTTCTACTTATTTTATTAAATATCATCTCCACCAAACAGGACAAGCTTGCATCTGTTATAGTTTTGGAGAAAAATGTGTTCATTTCATGTATGCGCAAAATGCCTTTGAAATGGCTTTAAAATGGATTTGGAGCATGGAGACGATTATCTCAGGATGGCAATATAAACAAACGAAACTTTTAGTAGATTTCTACTTATTTTATTAAATATCATCTCCACCAAACAGGACAAGCTTGCATCTGTTATAGTTTTGGAGAAAAATGTGTTCATTTCATGTATGCGCGAAATGCCTTAAAAATGGCTTTAAAATGGATTTGGAGCATGGAGACGATTATCTCGGGATTGCAAGATAACCAAACAAAACTTTTAGTGGATTTCTACTTATTTTATTAGATATCATCTCCACCAAACAGGACAAGCTTGCATGTGTTATAGTTTTGGAGAAAAATGTGTTCATTTCATGTATGCGCAAAATGCCTTTGAAATGGCTTTAAAATGGATTTGGAGCATGGAGACGATTATCTCAGGATGGCAATATAAACAAACGAAACTTTTAGTAGATTTCTACTTATTTTATTAAATATTATCTCCACCAAACAGGACAAGCTTGCATCTGTTATAGTTTTGGAGAAAAATGTGTTCATTTCATGTATGCGCGAAATGCCATAAAAATGGCTTTAAAATGGATTTGGAGCATGGAGACGATTATCTCAGGATGGCAATATAAACAAACGAAACTTTTAGTTGATTTCTACTTATTTTATTAAATATCATCTCCACCAAACAGGACAAGCTTGCATCTGTTATAGTTTTGGAGAAAAATGTGTTCATTTCATGTATGCGCGAAATGCCTTAAAAATGGCTTTAAAATGGATTTGGAGCATGGAGACGATTATCTCGGGATGGCAAGATAACCAAACAAAACTTTTAGTGGATTTCTACTTATTTTATTAAATATCATCTCCACCAAACAGGACAAGCTTGCATCTGTTATAGTTTTGGAGAAAAATGTGTTCATTTCATGTATGCGCGAAATGCCTTAAAAATGGCTTTAAAATGGATTTGGAGCATGGAGACGATTATCTCGGGATTGCAAGATAACCAAACAAAACTTTTAGTGGATTTCTACTTATTTTATTAAATATCATCTCCACCAAACAGGACAAGCTTGCATGTGTTATAGTTTTGGAGAAAAATGTGTTCATTTCATGTATGCGCAAAATGCCTTTGAAATGGCTTTAAAATGGATTTGGAGCATGGAGACGATTATCTCAGAATGGCAATATAAACAAACGAAACTTTTAGTAGATTTCTACTTATTTTATTAAATATTATCTCCACCAAACAGGACAAGCTTGCATCTGTTATAGTTTTGGAGAAAAATGTGTTCATTTCATGTATGCGCGAAATGCCTTAAAAATGGCTTTAAAATGGATTTGGAGCATGGAGACGATTATCTCGGGATTGCAAGATAACCAAACAAAACTTTTAGTGGATTTCTACTTATTTTATTAAATATCATCTCCACCAAACAGGACAAGCTTGCATCTGTTATAGTTTTGGAGAAAAATGTGTTCATTTCATGTATGCGCGAAATGCCTTAAAATGGCTTTAAAATGGATTTGGAGCATGGAGACGATTATCTCGGGATTGCAAGATAACCAAACAAAACTTTTAGTGGATTTCTACTTATTTTATTAAATATCATCTCCACCAAACAGGACAAGCTTGCATCTGTTATAGTTTTGGAGAAAAATGTGTTCATTTCATGTATGCGCGAAATGCCTTAAAAATGGCTTTAAAATGGATTTGGAGCATGGAGACGATTATCTCGGGATTGCAAGATAACCAAACAAAACTTTTAGTGGATTTCTACTTATTTTATTAAATATCATCTCCACCAAACAGGACAAGCTTGCATCTGTTATAGTTTTGGAGAAAAATGTGTTCATTTCATGTATGCGCGAAATGCCTTAAAAATGGCTTTAAAATGGATTTGGAGCATGGAGACGATTATCTCGGGATTGCAAGATAACCAAACAAAACTTTTAGTGGATTTCTACTTATTTTATTAAATATCATCTCCACCAAACAGGACAAGCTTGCATCTGTTATAGTTTTGGAGAAAAATGTGTTCATTTCATGTATGCGCGAAATGCCTTAAAAATGGCTTTAAAATAGATTTGGAGCATGGAGACGATTATCTCGGGATTGCAAGATAACCAAACAAAACTTTTAGTGGATTTCTACTTATTTTATTAAATATCATCTCCACCAAACAGGACAAGCTTGCATCTGTTATAGTTTTGGAGAAAAATGTGTTCATTTCATGTATGCGCGAAATGCCTTAAAAATGGCTTTAAAATGGATTTGGAGCATGGAGACGATTATCTCGGGATTGCAAGATAACCAAACAAAACTTTTAGTGGATTTCTACTTATTTTATTAAATATCATCTCCACCAAACAGGACAAGCTTGCATCTGTTATAGTTTTGGAGAAAAATGTGTTCATTTCATGTATGCGCGAAATGCCTTAAAAATGGCTTTAAAATGGATTTGGAGCATGGAGACGATTATCTCGGGATTGCAAGATAACCAAACAAAACTTTTAGTGGATTTCTACTTATTTTATTAAATATCATCTCCACCAAACAGGACAAGCTTGCATCTGTTATAGTTTGGAGAAAAATGTGTTCATTTCATGTATGCGCGAAATGCCTTTGAAATGGCTTTAAAATGGATTTGGAGCATGGAGACGATTATCTCAGGATGGCAATATAAACAAACGAAACTTTTAGTAGATTTCTACTTATTTTATTAAATATTATCTCCACCAAACAGGACAAGCTTGCATCTGTTATAGTTTTGGAGAAAAATGTGTTCATTTCATGTATGCGCCAAATGCCTTAAAAATGGCTTTAAAATGGATTTGGAGCATGGAGACGATTATCTCGGGATTGCAAGATAACCAAACAAAACTTTTAGTGGATTTCTACTTATTTTATTAAATATCATCTCCACCAAACAGGACAAGCTTGCATCTGTTATAGTTTTGGAGAAAAATGTGTTCATTTCATGTATGCGCGAAATGCCTTAAAAATGGCTTTAAAATGGATTTGGAGCATGGAGACGATTATCTCGGGATTGCAAGATAACCAAACAAAACTTTTAGTGGATTTCTACTTATTTTATTAAATATCATCTCCACCAAACAGGACAAGCTTGCATGTGTTATAGTTTTGGAGAAAAATGTGTTCATTTCATGTATGCGCAAAATGCCTTTGAAATGGCTTTAAAATGGATTTGGAGCATGGAGACGATTATCTCAGGATGGCAATATAAACAAACGAAACTTTTAGTAGATTTCTACTTATTTTATTAAATATTATCTCCACCAAACAGGACAAGCTTGCATCTGTTATAGTTTTGGAGAAAAATGTGTTCATTTCATGTATGCGCGAAATGCCTTAAAAATGGCTTTAAAATGGATTTGGAGCATGGAGACGATTATCTCGGGATTGCAAGATAACCAAACAAAACTTTTAGTGGATTTCTACTTATTTTATTAAATATCATCTCCACCAAACAGGACAAGCTTGCATCTGTTATAGTTTTGGAGAAAAATGTGTTCATTTCATGTATGCGCAAAATGCCTTTGAAATGGCTTTAAAATGGATTTGGAGCATGGAGACGATTATCTCAGGATGGCAATATAAACAAACGAAACTTTTAGTAGATTTCTACTTATTTTATTAAATATTATCTCCACCAAACAGGACAAGCTTGCATCTGTTATAGTTTTGGAGAAAAATGTGTTCATTTCATGTATGCGCGAAATGCCTTAAAAATGGCTTTAAAATGGATTTGGAGCATGGAGACGATTATCTCGGGATTGCAAGATAACCAAACAAAACTTTTAGTGGATTTCTACTTATTTTATTAAATATCATCTCCACCAAACAGGACAAGCTTGCATCTGTTATAGTTTTGGAGAAAAATGTGTTCATTTCATGTATGCGCGAAATGCCTTAAAAATGGCTTTAAAATGGATTTGGAGCATGGAGACGATTATCTCGGGATTGCAATATAACCAAACAAAACTTTTAGTGGATTTCTACTTATTTTATTAAATATCATCTCCACCAAACAGGGCAAGCTTGCATCTGTTATAGTTTTGGTGAAAAATGTGTTCATTTCATGTATGCGCGAAATGCCTTAAAAATGGCTTTAAAATGGATTTGGAGCATGGAGACGATTATCTCGGGATTGCAAGATAACCAAACAAAACTTTTAGTGGATTTCTACTTATTTTATTAAATATCATCTCCACCAAACAGGACAAGCTTGCATCTGTTATAGTTTTGGAGAAAAATGTGTTCATTTCATGTATGCGCGAAATGCCTTAAAAATGGCTTTAAAATGGATTTGGAGCATGGAGACGATTATCTCGGGATTGCAAGATAACCAAACAAAACTTTTAGTGGATTTCTACTTATTTTATTAAATATCATCTCCACCAAACAGGACAAGCTTGCATCTGTTATAGTTTTGGAGAAAAATGTGTTCATTTCATGTATGCGCGAAATGCCTTAAAAATGGCTTTAAAATGGATTTGGAGCATGGAGACGATTATCTCGGGATTGCAAGATAACCAAACAAAACTTTTAGTGGATTTCTACTTATTTTATTAAATATCATCTCCACCAAACAGGACAAGCTTGCATCTGTTATAGTTTTGGAGAAAAATGTGTTCATTTCATGTATGCGCGAAATGCCTTAAAAATGGCTTTAAAATGGATTTGGAGCATGGAGACGATTATCTCGGTATTGCAAGATAACCAAACAAAACTTTTAGTGGATTTCTACTTATTTTATTAAATATCATCTCCACCAAACAGGACAAGCTTGCATCTGTTATAGTTTTGGAGAAAAATGTGTTCATTTCATGTATGCGCGAAATGCCTTAAAAATGGCTTTAAAATGGATTTGGAGCATGGAGACGATTATCTCGGGATTGCAAGATAACCAAACAAAACTTTTAGTGGATTTCTACTTATTTTATTAAATATCATCTCCACCAAACAGGACAAGCTTGCATCTGTTATAGTTTTGGAGAAAAATGTGTTCATTTCATGTATGCGCGAAATGCCTTAAAAATGGCTTTAAAATGGATTTGGAGCATGGAGACGATTATCTCGGGATTGCAAGATAACCAAACAAAATTTTTAGTGGATTTCTACTTATTTTATTAAATATCATCTCCACCAAACAGGACAAGCTTGCATCTGTTATAGTTTTGGAGAAAAATGTGTTCATTTCATGTATGCGCGAAATGCCTTAAAATGGCTTTAAAATGGATTTGGAGCATGGAGACGATTATCTCGGGATTGCAAGATAACCAAACAAAACTTTTAGTGGATTTCTACTTATTTTATTAAATATCATCTCCACCAAACAGGACAAGCTTGCATGTGTTATAGTTTTGGAGAAAAATGTGTTCATTTCATGTATGCGCAAAATGCCTTTGAAATGGCTTTAAAATGGATTTGGAGCATGGAGACGATTATCTCGGGATTGCAAGATAACCAAACAAAACTTTTAGTGGATTTCTACTTATTTTATTAAATATCATCTCCACCAAACAGGACAAGCTTGCATCTGTTATAGTTTTGGAGAAAAATGTGTTCATTTCATGTATGCGCGAAATGCCTTAAAAATGGCTTTAAAATGGATTTGGAGCATGGAGACGATTATCTCGGGATTGCAAGATAACCAAACAAAACTTTTAGTGGATTTCTACTTATTTTATTAAATATCATCTCCACCAAACAGGACAAGCTTGCATCTGTTATAGTTTTGGAGAAAAATGTGTTCATTTCATGTATGCGCGAAATGCCTTAAAAATGGCTTTAAAATGGATTTGGAGCATGGAGACGATTATCTCGGGATTGCAAGATAACCAAACAAAACTTTTAGTGGATTTCTACTTATTTTATTAAATATCATCTCCACCAAACAGGACAAGCTTGCATCTGTTATAGTTTTGGAGAAAAATGTGTTCATTTCATGTATGCGCGAAATGCCTTAAAAATGGCTTTAAAATGGATTTGGAGCATGGAGACGATTATCTCGGGATTGCAAGATAACCAAACAAAACTTTTAGTGGATTTCTACTTATTTTATTAAATATCATCTCCACCAAACAGGACAAGCTTGCATGTGTTATAGTTTTGGAGAAAAATGTGTTCATTTCATGTATGCGCAAAATGCCTTTGAAATGGCTTTAAAATGGATTTGGAGCATGGAGACGATTATCTCAGGATGGCAATATAAACAAACGAAACTTTTAGTAGATTTCTACTTATTTTATTAAATATTATCTCCACCAAACAGGACAAGCTTGCATCTGTTATAGTTTTGGAGAAAAATGTGTTCATTTCATGTATGCGCCAAATGCCTTAAAAATGGCTTTAAAATGGATTTGGAGCATGGAGACGATTATCTCGGGATTGCAAGATAACCAAACAAAACTTTTAGTGGATTTCTACTTATTTTATTAAATATCATCTCCACCAAACAGGACAAGCTTGCATCTGTTATAGTTTTGGAGAAAAATGTGTTCATTTCATGTATGCGCGAAATGCCTTAAAAATGGCTTTAAAATGGATTTGGAGCATGGAGACGATTATCTCGGGATTGCAAGATAACCAAACAAAACTTTTAGTGGATTTCTACTTATTTTATTAAATATCATCTCCACCAAACAGGACAAGCTTGCATGTGTTATAGTTTTGGAGAAAAATGTGTTCATTTCATGTATGCGCAAAATGCCTTTGAAATGGCTTTAAAATGGATTTGGAGCATGGAGACGATTATCTCAGGATGGCAATATAAACAAACGAAACTTTTAGTAGATTTCTACTTATTTTATTAAATATTATCTCCACCAAACAGGACAAGCTTGCATCTGTTATAGTTTTGGAGAAAAATGTGTTCATTTCATGTATGCGCCAAATGCCTTAAAAATGGCTTTAAAATGGATTTGGAGCATGGAGACGATTATCTCGGGATTGCAAGATAACCAAACAAAACTTTTAGTGGATTTCTACTTATTTTATTAAATATCATCTCCACCAAACAGGACAAGCTTGCATCTGTTATAGTTTTGGAGAAAAATGTGTTCATTTCATGTATGCGCGAAATGCCTTAAAAATGGCTTTAAAATGGATTTGGAGCATGGAGACGATTATCTCGGGATTGCAAGATAACCAAACAAAACTTTTAGTGGATTTCTAATTATTTTATTAAATATCATCTCCACCAAACAGGACAAGCTTGCATGTGTTAAAGTTTTGGAGAAAAATGTGTTCATTTCATGTATGCGCAAAATGCCTTTGAAATGGCTTTAAAATGGATTTGGAGCATGGAGACGATTATCTCAGGATGGCAATATAAACAAACGAAACTTTTAGTAGATTTCTACTTATTTTATTAAATATCATCTCCACCAAACAGGACAAGCTTGCATCTGTTATAGTTTTGGAGAAAAATGTGTTCATTTCATGTATGCGCGAAATGCCTTAAAAATGGCTTTAAAATGGATTTGGAGCATGGAGACGATTATCTCGGGATTGCAAGATAACCAAACAAAACTTTTAGTGGATTTCTACTTATTTTATTAAATATCATCTCCACCAAACAGGACAAGCTTGCATGTGTTATAGTTTTGGAGAAAAATGTGTTCATTTCATGTATGCGCAAAATGCCTTTGAAATGGCTTTAAAATGGATTTGGAGCATGGAGACGATTATCTCAGGATGGCAATATAAACAAACGAAACTTTTAGTAGATTTCTACTTATTTTATTAAATATTATCTCCACCAAACAGGACAAGCTTGCATCTGTTATAGTTTTGGAGAAAAATGTGTTCATTTCATGTATGCGCGAAATGCCTTAAAAATGGCTTTAAAATGGATTTGGAGCATGGAGACGATTATCTCGGGATTGCAAGATAACCAAACAAAACTTTTAGTGGATTTCTACTTATTTTATTAAATATCATCTCCACCAAACAGGACAAGCTTGCATGTGTTATAGTTTTGGAGAAAAATGTGTTCATTTCATGTATGCGCGAAATGCCTTAAAAAAGGCTTTAAAATGGATTTGGAGCATGGAGACGATTATCTCGGGATTGCAAGATAACCAAACAAAACTTTTAGTGGATTTCTACTTATTTTATTAAATATCATCTCCACCAAACAGGACAAGCTTGCATCTGTTATAGTTTTGGAGAAAAATGTGTTCATTTCATGTATGCGCAAAATGCCTTTGAAATGGCTTTAAAATGGATTTGGAGCATGGAGACGATTATCTCAGGATGGCAATATAAACAAACGAAACTTTTAGTAGATTTCTACTTATTTTATTAAATATTATCTCCACCAAACAGGACAAGCTTGCATCTGTTATAGTTTTGGAGAAAAATGTGTTCATTTCATGTATGCGCGAAATGCCTTAAAAATGGCTTTAAAATGGATTTGGAGCATGGAGACGATTATCTCGGGATTGCAAGATAACCAAACAAAACTTTTAGTGGATTTCTACTTATTTTATTAAATATCATCTCCACCAAACAGGACAAGCTTGCATCTGTTATAGTTTTGGAGAAAAATGTGTTCATTTCATGTATGCGCGAAATGCCTTAAAAATGGCTTTAAAATGGATTTGGAGCATGGAGACGATTATCTCGGGATTGCAAGATAACCAAACAAAACTTTTAGTGGATTTCTACTTATTTTATTAAATATCATCTCCACCAAACAGGACAAGCTTGCATGTGTTATAGTTTTGGAGAAAAATGTGTTCATTTCATGTATGCGCAAAATGCCTTTGAAATGGCTTTAAAATGGATTTGGAGCATGGAGACGATTATCTCAGGATGGCAATATAAACAAAAGAAACTTTTAGTAGATTTCTACTTGTTTTATTAAATATTATCTCCACCAAACAGGACAAGCTTGCATCTGTTATAGTTTTGGAGAAAAATGTGTTCATTTCATGTATGCGCGAAATGCCTTAAAAATGGCTTTAAAATGGATTTGGAGCATGGAGACGATTATCTCGGGATTGCAAGATAACCAAACAAAACTTTTAGTGGATTTCTACTTATTTTATTAAATATCATCTCCACCAAACAGGACAAGCTTGCATCTGTTATAGTTTTGGAGAAAAATGTGTTCATTTCATGTATGCGCGAAATGCCTTAAAAATGGCTTTAAAATGGATTTGGAGCATGGAGACGATTATCTCGGGATTGCAAGATAACCAAACAAAACTTTTAGTGGATTTCTACTTATTTTATTAAATATCATCTCCACCAAACAGGACAAGCTTGCATGTGTTATAGTTTTGGAGAAAAATGTGTTCATTTCATGTATGCGCGAAATGCCTTAAAAATGGCTTTAAAATGGATTTGGAGCATGGAGACGATTATCTCGGGATTGCAAGATAACCAAACAAAACTTTTAGTGGATTTCTACTTATTTTATTAAATATCATCTCCACCAAACAGGACAAGCTTGCATCTGTTATAGTTTTGGAGAAAAATGTGTTCATTTCATGTATGCGCGAAATGCCTTAAAAATGGCTTTAAAATGGATTTGGAGCATGGAGACGATTATCTCGGGATTGCAAGATAACCAAACAAAACTTTTGGTGGATTTCTACTTATTTTATTAAATATCATTTCCACCAAACAGGACAAGCTTGCATCTGTTATAGTTTTGGAGAAAAATGTGTTCATTTCATGTATGCGCGAAATGCCTTAAAAATGGCTTTAAAATGGATTTGGAGCATGGAGACGATTATCTCGGGATTGCAAGATAACCAAACAAAACTTTTAGTGGATTTCTACTTATTTTATTAAATATCATCTCCACCAAACAGGACAAGCTTGCATGTGTTATAGTTTTGGAGAAAAATTTGTTCATTTCATGTATGCGCAAAATGCCTTTGAAATGGCTTTAAAATGGATTTGGAGCATGGAGACGATTATCTCAGGATGGCAATATAAACAAACGAAACTTTTAGTAGATTTCTACTTATTTTATTAAATATTATCTCCACCAAACAGGACAAGCTTGCATCTGTTATAGTTTTGGAGAAAAATGTGTTCATTTCATGTATGCGCGAAATGCCTTAAAAATGGCTTTAAAATGGATTTGGAGCATGGAGACGATTATCTCGGGATTGCAAGATAACCAAACAAAACTTTTAGTGGATTTCTACTTATTTTATTAAATATCATCTCCACCAAACAGGACAAGCTTGCATCTGTTATAGTTTTGGAGAAAAATGTGTTCATTTCATGTATGCGCGAAATGCCTTAAAAATGGCTTTAAAATGGATTTGGAGCATGGAGACGATTATCTCGGGATTGCAAGATAACCAAACAAACCTTTTAGTGGATTTCTACTTATTTTATTAAATATCATCTCCACCAAACAGGGCAAGCTTGCATCTGTTATAGTTTTGGTGAAAAATGTGTTCATTTCATGTATGCGCGAAATGCCTTAAAAATGGCTTTAAAATGGATTTGGAGCATGGAGACGATTATCTCGGGATTGCAAGATAACCAAACAAAACTTTTAGTGGATTTCTACTTATTTTATTAAATATCATCTCCACCAAACAGGACAAGCTTGCATCTGTTATAGTTTTGGAGAAAAATGTGTTCATTTCATGTATGCGCGAAATGCCTTAAAAATGGCTTTAAAATGGATTTGGAGCATGGAGACGATTATCTCGGGATTGCAAGATAACCAAACAAAACTTTTAGTGGATTTCTACTTATTTTATTAAATATCATCTCCACCAAACAGGACAAGCTTGCATCTGTTATAGTTTTGGAGAAAAATGTGTTCATTTCATGTATGCGCGAAATGCCTTAAAAATGGCTTTAAAATGGATTTGGAGCATGGAGACGATTATCTCGGGATTGCAAGATAACCAAACAAAACTTTTAGTGGATTTCTACTTATTTTATTAAATATCATCTCCACCAAACAGGACAAGCTTGCATCTGTTATAGTTTTGGAGAAAAATGTGTTCATTTCATGTATGCGCGAAATGCCTTAAAAATGGCTTTAAAATGGATTTGGAGCATGGAGACGATTATCTCGGGATTGCAAGATAACCAAACAAAACTTTTAGTGGATTTCTACTTATTTTATTAAATATCATCTCCACCAAACAGGACAAGCTTGCATCTGTTATAGTTTTGGAGAAAAATGTGTTCATTTCATGTATGCGCGAAATGCCTTAAAAATGGCTTTAAAATGGATTTGGAGCATGGAGACGATTATCTCGGGATTGCAAGATAACCAAACAAAACTTTTAGTGGATTTCTACTTATTTTATTAAATATCATCTCCACCAAACAGGACAAGCTTGCATCTGTTATAGTTTTGGAGAAAAATGTGTTCATTTCATGTATGCGCGAAATGCCTTAAAAATGGCTTTAAAATGGATTTGGAGCATGGAGACGATTATCTCGGGATTGCAAGATAACCAAACAAAACTTTTAGTGGATTTCTACTTATTTTATTAAATATCATCTCCACCAAACAGGACAAGCTTGCATGTGTTATAGTTTTGGAGAAAAATGTGTTCATTTCATGTATGCGCAAAATGCCTTTGAAATGGCTTTAAAATGGATTTGGAGCATGGAGACGATTATCTCGGGATTGCAAGATAACCAAACAAAACTTTTAGTGGATTTCTACTTATTTTATTAAATATCATCTCCACCAAACAGGACAAGCTTGCATCTGTTATAGTTTTGGAGAAAAATGTGTTCATTTCATGTATGCGCGAAATGCCTTAAAAATGGCTTTAAAATGGATTTGGAGCATGGAGACGATTATCTCGGGATTGCAAGATAACCAAACAAAACTTTTAGTGGATTTCTACTTATTTTATTAAATATCATCTCCACCAAACAGGACAAGCTTGCATCTGTTATAGTTTTGGAGAAAAATGTGTTCATTTCATGTATGCGCGAAATGCCTTAAAAATGGCTTTAAAATGGTTTTGGAGCATGGAGACGATTATCTCGGGATTGCAAGATAACCAAACAAAACTTTTAGTGGATTTCTACTTATTTTATTAAATATCATCTCCACCAAACAGGACAAGCTTGCATCTGTTATAGTTTTGGAGAAAAATGTGTTCATTTCATGTATGCGCGAAATGCCTTAAAAATGGCTTTAAAATGGATTTGGAGCATGGAGACGATTATCTCGGGATTGCAAGATAACCAAACAAAACTTTTAGTGGATTTCTACTTATTTTATTAAATATCATCTCCACCAAACAGGACAAGCTTGCATGTGTTATAGTTTTGGAGAAAAATGTGTTCATTTCATGTATGCGCAAAAAGCCTTTGAAATGGCTTTAAAATGGATTTGGAGCATGGAGACGATTATCTCAGGATGGCAATATAAACAAACGAAACTTTTAGTAGATTTCTACTTATTTTATTAAATATTATCTCCACCAAACAGGACAAGCTTGCATCTGTTATAGTTTTGGAGAAAAATGTGTTCATTTCATGTATGCGCCAAATGCCTTAAAAATGGCTTTAAAATTGATTTGGAGCATGGAGACGATTATCTCGGGATTGCAAGATAACCAAACAAAACTTTTAGTGGATTTCTACTTATTTTATTAAATATCATCTCCACCAAACAGGACAAGCTTGCATCTGTTATAGTTTTGGAGAAAAATGTGTTCATTTCATGTATGCGCGAAATGCCTTAAAAATGGCTTTAAAATGGATTTGGAGCATGGAGACGATTATCTCGGGATTGCAAGATAACCAAACAAAACTTTTAGTGGATTTCTACTTATTTTATTAAATATCATCTCCACCAAACAGGACAAGCTTGCATGTGTTATAGTTTTGGAGAAAAATGTGTTCATTTCAGGTATGCGCAAAATGCCTTTGAAATGGCTTTAAAATGGATTTGGAGCATGGAGACGATTATCTCAGGATGGCAATATAAACAAACGAAACTTTTAGTAGATTTCTACTTATTTTATTAAATATTATCTCCACCAAACAGGACAAGCTTGCATCTGTTATAGTTTTGGAGAAAAATGTGTTCATTTCATGTATGCGCGAAATGCCTTAAAAATGGCTTTAAAATGGATTTGGAGCATGGAGACGATTATCTCGGGATTGCAAGATAACCAAACAAAACTTTTAGTGGATTTCTACTTATTTTATTAAATATCATCTCCACCAAACAGGACAAGCTTGCATCTGTTATAGTTTTGGAGAAAAATGTGTTCATTTCATGTATGCGCGAAATGCCTTAAAAATGGCTTTAAAATGGATTTGGAGCATGGAGACGATTATCTCGGGATTGCAAGATAACCAAACAAAACTTTTAGTGGATTTCTACTTATTTTATTAAATATCATCTCCACCAAACAGGACAAGCTTGCATGTGTTATAGTTTTGGAGAAAAATGTGTTCATTTCATGTATGCGCAAAATGCCTTTGAAATGGCTTTAAAATGGATTTGGAGCATGGAGACGATTATCTCAGGATGGCAATATAAACAAACGAAACTTTTAGTAGATTTCTACTTATTTTATTAAATATTATCTCCACCAAACAGGACAAGCTTGCATCTGTTATAGTTTTGGAGAAAAATGTGTTCATTTCATGTATGCGCGAAATGCCTTAAAAATGGCTTTAAAATGGATTTGGAGCATGGAGACGATTATCTCGGGATTGCAAGATAACCAAACAAAACTTTTAGTGGATTTCTACTTATTTTATTAAATATCATCTCCACCAAACAGGACAAGCTTGCATCTGTTATAGTTTTGGAGAAAAATGTGTTCATTTCATGTATGCGCGAAATGCCTTAAAAATGGCTTTAAAATGGATTTGGAGCATGGAGACGATTATCTCGGGATTGCAAGATAACCAAACAAAACTTTTAGTGGATTTCTACTTATTTTATTAAATATCATCTCCACCAAACAGGACAAGCTTGCATGTGTTATAGTTTTGGAGAAAAATGTGTTCATTTCATGTATGCGCGAAATGCCTTAAAAATGGCTTTAAAATGGATTTGGAGCATGGAGACGATTATCTCGGGATTGCAAGATAACCAAACAAAACTTTTAGTGGATTTCTACTTATTTTATTAAATATCATCTCCACCAAACAGGACAAGCTTGCATCTGTTATAGTTTTGGAGAAAAATGTGTTCATTTCATGTATGCGCGAAATGCCTTAAAAATGGCTTTAAAATGGATTTGGAGCATGGAGACGATTATCTCGGGATTGCAAGATAACCAAACAAAACTTTTGGTGGATTTCTACTTATTTTATTAAATATCATCTCCACCAAACAGGACAAGCTTGCATCTGTTATAGTTTTATAGAAAAATGTGTTCATTTCATGTATGCGCGAAATGCCTTAAAAATGGCTTTAAAATGGATTTGGAGCATGGAGACGATTATCTCGGGATTGCAAGATAACCAAACAAAACTTTTAGTGGATTTCTACTTATTTTATTAAATATCATCTCCACCAAACAGGACAAGCTTGCATGTGTTATAGTTTTGGAGAAAAAGTTGTTCATTTCATGTATGCGCAAAATGCCTTTGAAATGGCTTTAAAATGGATTTGGAGCATGGAGACGATTATCTCAGGATGGCAATATAAACAAACGAAACTTTTAGTAGATTTCTACTTATTTTATTAAATATTATCTCCACCAAACAGGACAAGCTTGCATCTGTTATAGTTTTGGAGAAAAATGTGTTCATTTCATGTATGCGCGAAATGCCTTAAAAATGGCTTTAAAATGGATTTGGAGCATGGAGACGATTATCTCGGGATTGCAAGATAACCAAACAAAACTTTTAGTGGATTTCTACTTATTTTATTAAATATCATCTCCACCAAACAGGACAAGCTTGCATCTGTTATAGTTTTGGAGAAAAATGTGTTCATTTCATGTATGCGCGAAATGCCTTAAAAATGGCTTTAAAATGGATTTGGAGCATGGAGACGATTATCTCGGGATTGCAAGATAACCAAACAAAACTTTTAGTGGATTTCTACTTATTTTATTAAATATTATCTCCACCAAACAGGACAAGCTTGCATGTGTTATAGTTTTGGAGAAAAATGTGTTAATTTCATGTATGCGCAAAATGCCTTTGAAATGGCTTTAAAATGGATTTGGAGCATGGAGACGATTATCTCAGGATGGCAATATAAACAAACGAAACTTTTAGTAGATTTCTACTTATTTTATTAAATATCATCTCCACCAAACAGGACAAGCTTGCATCTGTTATAGGTTTGGAGAAAAATGTGTTCATTTCATGTATGCGCGAAATGCCTTAAAAATGGCTTTAAAATGGATTTGGAGCATGGAGACGATTATCTCGGGATTGCAAGATAACCAAACAAAACTTTTAGTGGATTTCTACTTATTTTATTAAATATCATCTCCACCAAACAGGACAAGCTTGCATCTGTTATAGTTTTGGAGAAAAATGTGTTCATTTCATGTATGCGCGAAATGCCTTAAAAATGGCTTTAAAATGGATTTGGAGCATGGAGACGATTATCTCGGGATTGCAAGATAACCAAACAAAACTTTTAGTGGATTTCTACTTATTTTATTAAATATCATCTCCACCAAACAGGACAAGCTTGCATCTGTTATAGTTTTGGAGAAAAATGTGTTCATTTCATGTATGCGCGAAATGCCTTAAAAATGGCTTTAAAATGGATTTGGAGCATGGAGACGATTATCTCGGGATTGCAAGATAACCAAACAAAACTTTTAGTGGATTTCTACTTATTTTATTAAATATCATCTCCACCAAACAGGACAAGCTTGCATCTGTTATAGTTTTGGAGAAAAATGTGTTCATTTCATGTATGCGCGAAATGCCTTAAAAATGGCTTTAAAATGGATTTGGAGCATGGAGACGATTATCTCGGGATTGCAAGATAACCAAACAAAACTTTTAGTGGATTTCTACTTATTTTATTAAATATCATCTCCACCAAACAGGAGAAGCTTGCATCTGTTATAGTTTTGGAGAAAAATGTGTTCATTTCATGTATGCGCGAAATGCCTTAAAAATGGCTTTAAAATGGATTTGGAGCATGGAGACGATTATCTCGGGATTGCAATATAACCAAACAAAACTTTTAGTGGATTTCTACTTATTTTATTAAATATCATCTCCACCAAACAGGACAAGCTTGCATCTGTTATAGTTTTGGAGAAAAATGTGTTCATTTCATGTATGCGCGAAATGCCTTAAAAATGGCTTTAAAATGGATTTGGAGCATGGAGACGATTATCTCGGGATTGCAAGATAACCAAATAAAACGTTTAGTGGATTTCTACTTATTTTATTAAATATCATCTCCACCAAACAGGACAAGCTTGCATCTGTTATAGTTTTGGAGAAAAATGTGTTCATTTCATGTATGCGCGAAATGCCTTAAAAATGGCTTTAAAATGGATTTGGAGCATGGAGACGATTATCTCGGGATTGCAAGATAACCAAACAAAACTTTTAGTGGATTTCTACTTATTTTATTAAATATCATCTCCACCAAACAGGACAAGCTTGCATCTGTTATAGTTTTGGAGAAAAATGTGTTCATTTCATGTATGCGCGAAATGCCTTAAAAATGGCTTTAAAATGGATTTGGAGCATGGAGACGATTATCTCGGGATTGCAAGATAACCAAACAAAACTTTTAGTGGATTTCTACTTATTTTATTAAATATCATCTCCACCAAACAGGACAAGCTTGCATGTGTTATAGTTTTGGAGAAAAATGTGTTCATTTCATGTATGCGCAAAATGCCTTTGAAATGGCTTTAAAATGGATTTGGAGCATGGAGACGATTATCTCGGGATGGCAATATAAACAAACGAAACTTTTAGTAGATTTCTACTTATTTTATTAAATATTATCTCCACCAAACAGGACAAGCTTGCATCTGTTATAGTTTTGGAGAAAAATGTGTTCATTTCATGTATGCGCGAAATGCCTTAAAAATGGCTTTAAAATGGATTTGGAGCATGGAGACGATTATCTCGGGATTGCAAGATAACCAAACAAAACTTTTAGTGGATTTCTACTTATTTTATTAAATATCATCTCCACCAAACAGGACAAGCTTGCATGTGTTATAGTTTTGGAGAAAAATGTGTTCATTTCATGTATGCGCAAAATGCCTTTGAAATGGCTTTAAAATGGATTTGGAGCATGGAGACGATTATCTCAGGATGGCAATATAAACAAACGAAACTTTTAGTAGATTTCTACTTATTTTATTAAATATTATCTCCACCAAACAGGACAAGCTTGCATCTGTTATAGTTTTGGAGAAAAATGTGTTCATTTCATGTATGCGCGAAATGCCTTAAAAATGGCTTTAAAATGGATTTGGAGCATGGAGACGATTATCTCGGGATTGCAATATAACCAAACAAAACTTTTAGTGGATTTCTACTTATTTTATTAAATATCATCTCCACCAAACAGGACAAGCTTGCATCTGTTATAGTTTTGGAGAAAAATGTGTTCATTTCATGTATGCGCGAAATGCCTTAAAAATGGCTTTAAAATGGATTTGGAGCATGGAGACGATTATCTCGGGATTGCAAGATAACCAAACAAAACTTTTAGTGGATTTCTACTTATTTTATTAAATATCATCTCCACCAAACAGGACAAGCTTGCATCTGTTATAGTTTTGGAGAAAAATGTGTTCATTTCATGTATGCGCGAAATGCCTTAAAAATGGCTTTAAAATGGATTTGGAGCATGGAGACGATTATCTCGGGATTGCAAGATAACCAAACAAAACTTTTAGTGGATTTCTACTTATTTTATTAAATATCATCTCCACCAAACAGGACAAGCTTGCATCTGTTATAGTTTTGGAGAAAAATGTGTTCATTTCATGTATGCGCGAAATGCCTTAAAAATGGCTTTAAAATGGATTTGGAGCATGGAGACGATTATCTCGGGATTGCAAGATAACCAACCAAAACTTTTAGTGGATTTCTACTTATTTTATTAAATATCATCTCCACCAAACAGGACAAGCTTGCATCTGTTATAGTTTTGGAGAAAAATGTGTTCATTTCATGTATGCGCGAAATGCCTTAAAAATGGCTTTAAAATGGATTTGGAGCATGGAGACGATTATCTCGGGATTGCAAGATAACCAAACAAAACTTTTAGTGGATTTCTACTTATTTTATTAAATATCATCTCCACCAAACAGGACAAGCTTGCATCTGTTATAGTTTTGGAGAAAAATGTGTTCATTTCATGTATGCGCGAAATGCCTTAAAAATGGCTTTAAAATGGATTTGGAGCATGGAGACGATTATCTCGGGATTGCAAGATAACCAACCAAAACTTTTAGTGGATTTCTACTTATTTTATTAAATATCATCTCCACCAAACAGGACAAGCTTGCATGTGTTATAGTTTTGGAGAAAAATGTGTTCATTTCATGTATGCGCAAAATGCCTTTGAAATGGCTTTAAAATGGATTTGGAGCATGGAGACGATTATCTCAGGATGGCAATATAAACAAACGAAACTTTTAGTAGATTTCTACTTATTTTATTAAATATTATCTCCACCAAACAGGACAAGCTTGCATCTGTTATAGTTTTGGAGAAAAATGTGTTCATTTCATGTATGCGCGAAATGCCTTAAAAATGGCTTTAAAATGGATTTGGAGCATGGAGACGATTATCTCGGGATTGCAAGATAACCAAACAAAACTTTTAGTGGATTTCTACTTATTTTATTAAATATCATCTCCACCAAACAGGACAAGCTTGCATCTGTTATAGTTTTGGAGAAAAATGTGTTCATTTCATGTATGCGCGAAATGCCTTAAAAATGGCTTTAAAATGGATTTGGAGCATGGAGACGATTATCTCGGGATTGCAAGATAACCAAACAAAACTTTTAGTGGATTTCTACTTATTTTATTAAATATCATCTCCACCAAACAGGACAAGCTTGCATCTGTTATAGTTTTGGAGAAAAATGTGTTCATTTCATGTATGCGCGAAATGCCTTAAAAATGGCTTTAAAATGGATTTGGAGCATGGAGACGATTATCTCGGGATTGCAAGATAGCCAAACAAAACTTTTAGTGGATTTCTACTTATTTTATTAAATATCATCTCCACCAAACAGGACAAGCTTGCATCTGTTATAGTTTTGGAGAAAAATGTGTTCATTTCATGTATGCGCGAAATGCCTTAAAAATGGCTTTAAAATGGATTTGGAGCATGGAGACGATTATCTCGGGATTGCAAGATAACCAAACAAAACTTTTAGTGGATTTCTACTTATTTTATTAAATATCATCTCCACCAAACAGGACAAGCTTGCATGTGTTATAGTTTTGGAGAAAAATGTGTTCATTTCATGTATGCGCAAAATGCCTTTGAAATGGCTTTAAAATGGATTTGGAGCATGGAGACGATTATCTCAGGATGGCAATATAAACAAACGAAACTTTTAGTAGATTTCTACTTATTTTATTAAATATTATCTCCACCAAACAGGACAAGCTTGCATCTGTTATAGTTTTGGAGAAAAATGTGTTCATTTCATGTATGCGCGAAATGCCTTAAAAATGGCTTTAAAATGGATTTGGAGCATGGAGACGATTATCTCGGGATTGCAAGATAACCAAACAAAACTTTTAGTGGATTTCTACTTATTTTATTAAATATCATCTCCACCAAACAGGAGAAGCTTGCATCTGTTATAGTTTTGGAGAAAAATGTGTTCATTTCATGTATGCGCGAAATGCCTTAAAAATGGCTTTAAAATGGATTTGGAGCATGGAGACGATTATCTCGGGATTGCAAGATAACCAAACAAAACTTTTAGTGGATTTCTACTTATTTTATTAAATATCATCTCCACCAAACAGGACAAGCTTGCATCTGTTATAGTTTTGGAAAAAAATGTGTTCATTTCATGTATGCGCGAAATGCCTTAAAAATGGCTTTAAAATGGATTTGGAGCATGGAGACGATTATCTCGGGATTGCAAGATAACCAAACAAAACTTTTAGTGGATTTCTACTTATTTTATTAAATATCATCTCCACCAAACAGGACAAGCTTGCATGTGTTATAGTTTTGGAGAAAAATGTGTTCATTTCATGTATGCGCAAAATGACTTTGAAATGGCTTTAAAATGGATTTGGAGCATGGAGACGATTATCTCAGGATGGCAATATAAACAAACGAAACTTTTAGTAGATTTCTACTTATTTTATTAAATATTATCTCCACCAAACAGGACAAGCTTGCATCTGTTATAGTTTTGGAGAAAAATGTGTTCATTTCATGTATGCGCGAAATGCCTTAAAAATGGCTTTAAAATGGATTTGGAGCATGGAGACGATTATCTCGGGATTGCAAGATAACCAAATAAAACGTTTAGTGGATTTCTACTTATTTTATTAAATATCATCTCCACCAAACAGGACAAGCTTGCATCTGTTATAGTTTTGGAGAAAAATGTGTTCATTTCATGTATGCGCGAAATGCCTTAAAAATGGCTTTAAAATGGATTTGGAGCATGGAGACGATTATCTCGGGATTGCAAGATAACCAAACAAAACTTTTAGTGGATTTCTACTTATTTTATTAAATATCATCTCCACCAAACAGGACAAGCTTGCATCTGTTATAGTTTTGGAGAAAAATGTGTTCATTTCATGTATGCGCGAAATGCCTTAAAAATGGCTTTAAAATGGATTTGGAGCATGGAGACGATTATCTCGGGATTGCAAGATAACCAAACAAAACTTTTAGTGGATTTCTAC
Source organism: Anomaloglossus baeobatrachus (assembly GCF_048569485.1). Classification (NCBI taxonomy): domain Eukaryota; kingdom Metazoa; phylum Chordata; class Amphibia; order Anura; family Aromobatidae; genus Anomaloglossus; species Anomaloglossus baeobatrachus. The sequence continues at coordinate 119,717 of NW_027442340.1, forward strand.
TTATTTTATTAAATATCATCTCCACCAAACAGGACAAGCTTGCATGTGTTATAGTTTTGGAGAAAAATGTGTTCATTTCATGTATGCGCAAAATGACTTTGAAATGGCTTTAAAATGGATTTGGAGCATGGAGACGATTATCTCAGGATGGCAATATAAACAAACGAAACTTTTAGTAGATTTCTACTTATTTTATTAAATATTATCTCCACCAAACAGGACAAGCTTGCATCTGTTATAGTTTTGGAGAAAAATGTGTTCATTTCATGTATGCGCGAAATGCCTTAAAAATGGCTTTAAAATGGATTTGGAGCATGGAGACGATTATCTCGGGATTGCAAGATAACCAAACAAAACTTTTAGTGGATTTCTACTTATTTTATTAAATATCATCTCCACCAAACAGGACAAGCTTGCATGTGTTATAGTTTTGGAGAAAAATGTGTTCATTTCATGTATGCGCAAAATGCCTTTGAAATGGCTTTAAAATGGATTTGGAGCATGGAGACGATTATCTCAGGATGGCAATATAAACAAACGAAACTTTTAGTAGATTTCTACTTATTTTATTAAATATTATCTCCACCAAACAGGACAAGCTTGCATCTGTTATAGTTTTGGAGAAAAATGTGTTCATTTCATGTATGCGCGAAATGCCTTAAAAATGGCTTTAAAATGGATTTGGAGCATGGAGACGATTATCTCGGGATTGCAAGATAACCAAACAAAACTTTTAGTGGATTTCTACTTATTTTATTAAATATCATCTCCACCAAACAGGAGAAGCTTGCATCTGTTATAGTTTTGGAGAAAAATGTGTTCATTTCATGTATGCGCGAAATGCCTTAAAAATGGCTTTAAAATGGATTTGGAGCATGGAGACGATTATCTCGGGATTGCAAGATAACCAAACAAAACTTTTAGTGGATTTCTACTTATTTTATTAAATATCATCTCCACCAAACAGGACAAGCTTGCATCTGTTATAGTTTTGGAGAAAAATGTGTTCATTTCATGTATGCGCGAAATGCCTTAAAAATGGCTTTAAAATGGATTTGGAGCATGGAGACGATTATCTCGGGATTGCAATATAACCAAACAAAACTTTTAGTGGATTTCTACTTATTTTATTAAATATCATCTCCACCAAACAGGACAAGCTTGCATCTGTTATAGTTTTGGAGAAAAATGTGTTCATTTCATGTATGCGCGAAATGCCTTAAAAATGGCTTTAAAATGGATTTGGAGCATGGAGACGATTATCTCGGGATTGCAAGATAACCAAACAAAACGTTTAGTGGATTTCTACTTATTTTATTAAATATCATCTCCACCAAACAGGACAAGCTTGCATCTGTTATAGTTTTGGAGAAAAATGTGTTCATTTCATGTATGCGCGAAATGCCTTAAAAATGGCTTTAAAATGGATTTGGAGCATGGAGACGATTATCTCGGGATTGCAAGATAACCAAACAAAACTTTTAGTGGATTTCTACTTATTTTATTAAATATCATCTCCACCAAACAGGACAAGCTTGCATGTGTTATAGTTTTGGAGAAAAATGTGTTCATTTCATGTATGCGCAAAATGCCTTTGAAATGGCTTTAAAATGGATTTGGAGCATGGAGACGATTATCTCAGGATGGCAATATAAACAAACGAAACTTTTAGTAGATTTCTACTTATTTTATTAAATATTATCTCCACCAAACAGGACAAGCTTGCATCTGTTATAGTTTTGGAGAAAAATGTGTTCATTTCATGTATGCGCGAAATGCCTTAAAAATGGCTTTAAAATTGATTTGGAGCATGGAGACGATTATCTCGGGATTGCAAGATAACCAAACAAAACTTTTAGTGAATTTCTACTTATTTTATTAAATATCATCTCCACCAAACAGGACAAGCTTGCATCTGTTATAGTTTTGGAGAAAAATGTGTTCATTTCATGTATGCGCGAAATGCCTTAAAAATGGCTTTAAAATGGATTTGGAGCATGGAGACGATTATCTCGGGATTGCAAGATAACCAAACAAAACTTTTAGTGAATTTCTACTTATTTTATTAAATATCATCTCCACCAAACAGGACAAGCTTGCATCTGTTATAGTTTTGGAGAAAAATGTGTTCATTTCATGTATGCGCGAAATGCCTTAAAAATGGCTTTAAAATGGATTTGGAGCATGGAGACGATTATCTCGGGATTGCAAGATAAACAAACAAAACTTTTAGTGGATTTCTACTTATTTTATTAAATATCATCTCCACCAAACAGGACAAGCTTGCATCTGTTATAGTTTTGGAGAAAAATGTGTTCATTTCATGTATGCGCGAAATGCCTTAAAAATGGCTTTAAAATGGATTTGGCGCATGGAGACGATTATCTCGGGATTGCAAGATAACCAAACAAAACTTTTAGTGGATTTCTACTTATTTTATTAAATATCATCTCCACCAAACAGGACAAGCTTGCATCTGTTATAGTTTTGGAGAAAAATGTGTTCATTTCATGTATGCGCGAAATGCCTTAAAAATGGCTTTAAAATGGATTTGGAGCATGGAGACGATTATCTCGGGATTGCAAGATAACCAAACAAAACTTTTAGTGGATTTCTACTTATTTTATTAAATATCATCTCCACCAAACAGGACAAGCTTGCATCTGTTATAGTTTTGGAGAAAAATGTGTTCATTTCATGTATGCGCGAAATGCCTTAAAAATGGCTTTAAAATGGATTTGGAGCATGGAGACGATTATCTCGGGATTGCAATATAACCAAACAAAACTTTTAGTGGATTTCTACTTATTTTATTAAATATCATCTCCACCAAACAGGACAAGCTTGCATCTGTTATAGTTTTGGAGAAAAATGTGTTCATTTCATGTATGCGCGAAATGCCTTAAAAATGGCTTTAAAATGGATTTGGAGCATGGAGACGATTATCTCGGGATTGCAAGATAACCAAACAAAACGTTTAGTGGATTTCTACTTATTTTATTAAATATCATCTCCACCAAACAGGACAAGCTTGCATCTGTTATAGTTTTGGAGAAAAATGTGTTCATTTCATGTATGCGCGAAATGCCTTAAAAATGGCTTTAAAATGGATTTGGAGCATGGAGACGATTATCTCGGGATTGCAAGATAACCAAACAAAACTTTTAGTGGATTTCTACTTATTTTATTAAATATCATCTCCACCAAACAGGACAAGCTTGCATCTGTTATAGTTTTGGAGAAAAATGTGTTCATTTCATGTATGCGCGAAATGCCTTAAAAATGGCTTTAAAATGGATTTGGAGCATGGAGACGATTATCTCGGGATTGCAAGATAACCAAACAAAACTTTTAGTGGATTTCTACTTATTTTATTAAATATCATCTCCACCAAACAGGACAAGCTTGCATGTGTTATAGTTTTGGAGAAAAATGTGTTCATTTCATGTATGCGCAAAATGCCTTTGAAATGGCTTTAAAATGGATTTGGAGCATGGAGACGATTATCTCAGGATGGCAATATAAACAAACGAAACTTTTAGTAGATTTCTACTTATTTTATTAAATATTATCTCCACCAAACAGGACAAGCTTGCATCTGTTATAGTTTTGGAGAAAAATGTGTTCATTTCATGTATGCGCGAAATGCCTTAAAAATGGCTTTAAAATGGATTTGGAGCATGGAGACGATTATCTCGGGATTGCAAGATAACCAAACAAAACTTTTAGTGAATTTCTACTTATTTTATTAAATATCATCTCCACCAAACAGGACAAGCTTGCATCTGTTATAGTTTTGGAGAAAAATGTGTTCATTTCATGTATGCGCGAAATGTATTAAAAATGGCTTTAAAATGGATTTGGAGCATGGAGACGATTATCTCGGGATTGCAAGATAACCAAACAAAACTTTTAGTGGATTTCTACTTATTTTATTAAATATCATCTCCACCAAACAGGACAAGCTTGCATGTGTTATAGTTTTGGAGAAAAATGTGTTCATTTCATGTATGCGCGAAATGCCTTAAAAATAGCTTTAAAATGGATTTGGAGCATGGAGACGATTATCTCGGGATTGCAAGATAACCAAACAAAACTTTTAGTGGATTTCTACTTATTTTATTAAATATCATCTCCACCAAACAGGACAAGCTTGCATCTGTTATAGTTTTGGAAAAAAATGTGTTCATTTCATGTATGCGCGAAATGCCTTAAAAATGGCTTTAAAATGGATTTGGAGCATGGAGACGATTATCTCGGGATTGCAAGATAACCAAACAAAACTTTTGGTGGATTTCTACTTATTTTATTAAATATCATCTCCACCAAACAGGACAAGCTTGCATCTGTTATAGTTTTGGAGAAAAATGTGTTCATTTCATGTATGCGCGAAATGCCTTAAAAATGGCTTTAAAATGGATTTGGAGCATGGAGATGATTATCTCGGGATTGCAAGATAACCAAACAAAACTTTTAGTGGATTTCTACTTATTTTATTAAATATCATCTCCACCAAACAGGACAAGCTTGCATGTGTTATAGTTTTGGAGAAAAATTTGTTCATTTCATGTATGCGCAAAATGCCTTTGAAATGGCTTTAAAATGGATTTGGAGCATGGAGACGATTATCTCAGGATGGCAATATAAACAAACGAAACTTTTAGTAGATTTCTACTTATTTTATTAAATATTATCTCCACCAAACAGGACAAGCTTGCATCTGTTATAGTTTTGGAGAAAAATGTGTTCATTTCATGTATGCGCGAAATGCCTTAAAAATGGCTTTAAAATGGATTTGGAGCATGGAGACGATTATCTCGGGATTGCAAGATAACCAAACAAAACTTTTAGTGGATTTCTACTTATTTTATTAAATATCATCTCCACCAAACAGGACAAGCTTGCATCTGTTATAGTTTTGGAGAAAAATGTGTTCATTTCATGTATGCGCGAAATGCCTTAAAAATGGCTTTAAAATGGATTTGGAGCATGGAGACGATTATCTCGGGATTGCAAGATAACCAAACAAAACTTTTAGTGGATTTCTACTTATTTTATTAAATATCATCTCCACCAAACAGGACAAGCTTGCATGTGTTATAGTTTTGGAGAAAAATGTGTTAATTTCATGTATGCGCAAAATGCCTTTGAAATGGCTTTAAAATGGATTTGGAGCATGGAGACGATTATCTCAGGATGGCAATATAAACAAACGAAACTTTTAGTAGATTTCTACTTATTTTATTAAATATTATCTCCACCAAACAGGACAAGCTTGCATCTGTTATAGTTTTGGAGAAAAATGTGTTCATTTCATGTATGCGCGAAATGCCTTAAAAATGGCTTTAAAATGGATTTGGAGCATGGAGACGATTATCTCGGGATTGCAAGATAACCAAACAAAACTTTTAGTAGATTTCTACTTATTTTATTAAATATCATCTCCACCAAACAGGACAAGCTTGCATCTGTTATAGTTTTGGAGAAAAATGTGTTCATTTCATGTATGCGCGAAATGCCTTTAAAATGGCTTTAAAATGGATTTGGAGCATGGAGACGATTATCTCGGGATTGCAAGATAACCAAACAAAACTTTTAGTGGATTTCTACTTATTTTATTAAATATCATCTCCACCAAACAGGAGAAGCTTGCATCTGTTATAGTTTTGGAGAAAAATGTGTTCATTTCATGTATGCGCGAAATGCCTTAAAAATGGCTTTAAAATGGATTTGGAGCATGGAGACGATTATCTCGGGATTGCAATATAACCAAACAAAACTTTTAGTGGATTTCTACTTATTTTATTAAATATCATCTCCACCAAACAGGACAAGCTTGCATCTGTTATAGTTTTGGAGAAAAATGTGTTCATTTCATGTATGCGCGAAATGCCTTAAAAATGGCTTTAAAATGGATTTGGAGCATGGAGACGATTATCTCGGGATTGCAAGATAACCAAATAAAACGTTTAGTGGATTTCTACTTATTTTATTAAATATCATCTCCACCAAACAGGACAAGCTTGCATCTGTTATAGTTTTGGAGAAAAATGTGTTCATTTCATGTATGCGCGAAATGCCTTAAAAATGGCTTTAAAATGGATTTGGAGCATGGAGACGATTATCTCGGGATTGCAAGATAACCAAACAAAACTTTTAGTGGATTTCTACTTATTTTATTAAATATCATCTCCACCAAACAGGACAAGCTTGCATCTGTTATAGTTTTGGAGAAAACTGTGTTCATTTCATGTATGCGCGAAATGCCTTAAAAATGGCTTTAAAATGGATTTGGAGCATGGAGACGATTATCTCGGGATTGCAAGATAACCAAACAAAACTTTTAGTGGATTTCTACTTATTTTATTAAATATCATCTCCACCAAACAGGACAAGCTTGCATGTGTTATAGTTTTGGAGAAAAATGTGTTCATTTCATGTATGCGCAAAATGCCTTTGAAATGGCTTTAAAATGGATTTGGAGCATGGAGACGATTATCTCAGGATGGCAATATAAACAAACGAAACTTTTAGTAGATTTCTACTTATTTTATTAAATATTATCTCCACCAAACAGGACAAGCTTGCATCTGTTATAGTTTTGGAGAAAAATGTGTTCATTTCATGTATGCGCGAAATGCCTTAAAAATGGCTTTAAAATGGATTTGGAGCATGGAGACGATTATCTCGGGATTGCAAGATAACCAAACAAAACTTTTAGTGGATTTCTACTTATTTTATTAAATATCATCTCCACCAAACAGGACAAGCTTGCATGTGTTATAGTTTTGGAGAAAAATGTGTTCATTTCATGTATGCGCAAAATGCCTTTGAAATGGCTTTAAAACGGATTTGGAGCATGGAGACGATTATCTCAGGATGGCAATATAAACAAACGAAACTTTTAGTAGATTTCTACTTATTTTATTAAATATTATCTCCACCAAACAGGACAAGCTTGCATCTGTTATAGTTTTGGAGAAAAATGTGTTCATTTCATGTATGCGCGAAATGCCTTAAAAATGGCTTTAAAATGGATTTGGAGCATGGAGACGATTATCTCGGGATTGCAAGATAACCAAACAAAACTTTTAGTGGATTTCTACTTATTTTATTAAATATCATCTCCACCAAACAGGACAAGCTTGCATCTGTTATAGTTTTGGAGAAAAATGTGTTCATTTCATGTATGCGCGAAATGCCTTAAAAATGGCTTTAAAATGGATTTGGAGCATGGAGACGATTATCTCGGGATTGCAAGATAACCAAACAAAACTTTTAGTGGATTTCTACTTATTTTATTAAATATCATCTCCACCAAACAGGACAAGCTTGCATCTGTTATAGTTTTGGAGAAAAATGTGTTCATTTCATGTATGCGCGAAATGCCTTAAAAATGGCTTTAAAATGGATTTGGAGCATGGAGACGATTATCTCGGGATTGCAATATAACCAAACAAAACTTTTAGTGGATTTCTACTTATTTTATTAAATATCATCTCCACCAAACAGGACAAGCTTGCATCTGTTATAGTTTTGGAGAAAAATGTGTTCATTTCATGTATGCGCGAAATGCCTTAAAAATGGCTTTAAAATGGATTTGGAGCATGGAGACGATTATCTCGGGATTGCAAGATAACCAAACAAAACTTTTAGTGGATTTCTACTTATTTTATTAAATATCATCTCCACCAAACAGGACAAGCTTGCATCTGTTATAGTTTTGGAGAAAAATGTGTTCATTTCATGTATGCGCGAAATGCCTTAAAAATGGCTTTAAAATGGATTTGGAGCATGGAGACGATTATCTCGGGATTGCAAGATAACCAAACAAAACTTTTAGTGGATTTCTACTTATTTTATTAAATATCATCTCCACCAAACAGGACAAGCTTGCATCTGTTATAGTTTTGGAGAAAAATGTGTTCATTTCATGTATGCGCGAAATGCCTTAAAAATGGCTTTAAAATGGATTTGGAGCATGGAGACGATTATCTCGGGATTGCAAGATAACCAAACAAAACTTTTAGTGGATTATTCTACTTATTTTATTAAATATCATCTCCACCAAACAGGACAATCTTGCATCTGTTATAGTTTTGGAGAAAAATGTGTTCATTTCATGTATGCGCGAAATGCCTTAAAAATGCTTTAAAATGGATTTGGAGCATGGAGACGATTATCTCGGGATTGCAAGATAACCAAACAAAACTTTTAGTGGATTTCTACTTATTTTATTAAATATCATCTCCACCAAACAGGACAAGCTTGCATCTGTTATAGTTTTGGAGAAAAATGTGTTCATTTCATGTATGCGCGAAATGCCTTAAAAATGGCTTTAAAATGGATTTGGAGCATGGAGACGATTATCTCGGGATTGCAATATAACCAAACAAAACTTTTAGTGGATTTCTACTTATTTTATTAAATATCATCTCCACCAAACAGGACAAGCTTGCATCTGTTATAGTTTTGGAGAAAAATGTGTTCATTTCATGTATGCGCGAAATGCCTTAAAAATGGCTTTAAAATGGATTTGGAGCATGGAGACGATTATCTCGGGATTGCAAGATAACCAAATAAAACGTTTAGTGGATTTCTACTTATTTTATAAAATATCATCTCCACCAAACAGGACAAGCTTGCATCTGTTATAGTTTTGGAGAAAAATGTGTTCATTTCATGTATGCGCGAAATGCCTTAAAAATGGCTTTAAAATGGATTTGGAGCATGGAGACGATTATCTCGGGATTGCAAGATAACCAAACAAAACTTTTAGTGGATTTCTACTTATTTTATTAAATATCATCTCCACCAAACAGGACAAGCTTGCATCTGTTATAGTTTTGGAGAAAACTGTGTTCATTTCATGTATGCGCGAAATGCCTTAAAAATGGCTTTAAAATGGATTTGGAGCATGGAGACGATTATCTCGGGATTGCAAGATAACCAAACAAAACTTTTAGTGGATTTCTACTTATTTTATTAAATATCATCTCCACCAAACAGGACAAGCTTGCATGTGTTATAGTTTTGGAGAAAAATGTGTTCATTTCATGTATGCGCAAAATGCCTTTGAAATGGCTTTAAAATGGATTTGGAGCATGGAGACGATTATCTCAGGATGGCAATATAAACAAACGAAACTTTTAGTAGATTTCTACTTATTTTATTAAATATTATCTCCACCAAACAGGACAAGCTTGCATCTGTTATAGTTTTGGAGAAAAATGTGTTCATTTCATGTATGCGCGAAATGCCTTAAAAATGGCTTTAAAATGGATTTGGAGCATGGAGACGATTATCTCGGGATTGCAAGATAACCAAACCAAAACTTTTAGTGGATTTCTACTTATTTTATTAAATATCATCTCCACCAAACAGGACAAGCTTGCATCTGTTATAGTTTTGGAGAAAAATGTGTTCATTTCATGTATGCGCGAAATGCCTTAAAAATGGCTTTAAAATGGATTTGGAGCATGGAGACGATTATCTCGGGATTGCAAGATAACCAAACAAAACTTTTAGTGGATTTCTACTTATTTTATTAAATATCATCTCCACCAAACAGGACAAGCTTGCATCTGTTATAGTTTTGGAGAAAAATGTGTCATTTCATGTATGCGCGAAATGCCTTAAAAATGGCTTTAAAATGGATTTGGAGCATGGAGACGATTATCTCGGGATTGCAATATAACCAAACAAAACTTTTAGTGGATTTCTACTTATTTTTATTAAATATCATCTCCACCAAACAGGACAAGCTTGCATCTGTTATAGTTTTGGAGAAAAATGTGTTCATTTCATGTATGCGCGAAATGCCTTAAAAATGGCTTTAAAATGGATTTGGAGCATGGAGACGATTATCTCGGGATTGCAAGATAACCAAACAAAACTTTTAGTGGATTTCTACTTATTTTATTAAATATCATCTCCACCAAACAGGACAAGCTTGCATCTGTTATAGTTTTGGAGAAAAATGTGTTCATTTCATGTATGCGCGAAATGCCTTAAAAATGGCTTTAAAATGGATTTGGAGCATGGAGACGATTATCTCGGGATTGCAAGATAACCAAACAAAACTTTTAGTGGATTTCTACTTATTTTATTAAATATCATCTCCACCAAACAGGACAAGCTTGCATCTGTTATAGTTTTGGAGAAAAATGTGTTCATTTCATGTATGCGCGAAATGCCTTAAAAATGGCTTTAAAATGGATTTGGAGCATGGAGACGATTATCTCGGGATTGCAAGATAACCAAACAAAACTTTTAGTGGATTTCTACTTATTTTATTAAATATCATCTCCACCAAACAGGACAAGCTTGCATGTGTTATAGTTTTGGAGAAAAATGTGTTCATTTCATGTATGCGCGAAATGCCTTAAAAATGGCTTTAAAATGGATTTGGAGCATGGAGACGATTATCTCGGGATTGCAAGATAACCAAACAAAACTTTTAGTGGATTTCTACTTATTTTATTAAATATCATCTCCACCAAACAGGACAAGCTTGCATCTGTTATAGTTTTGGAGAAAAATGTGTTCATTTCATGTATGCGCGAAATGCCTTAAAAATGGCTTTAAAATGGATTTGGAGCATGGAGACGATTATCTCGGGATTGCAAGATAACCAAACAAAACTTTTAGTGGATTTCTACTTATTTTATTAAATATCATCTCCACCAAACAGGACAAGCTTGCATCTGTTATAGTTTTGGAGAAAAATGTGTTCATTTCATGTATGCGCAAAATGCCTTTGAAATGGCTTTAAAATGGATTTGGAGCATGGAGACGATTATCTCAGGATGGCAATATAAACAAACGAAACTTTTAGTAGATTTCTACTTATTTTATTAAATATTATCTCCACCAAACAGGACAAGCTTGCATCTGTTATAGTTTTGGAGAAAAATGTGTTCATTTCATGTATGCGCGAAATGCCTTAAAAATGGCTTTAAAATGGATTTGGAGCATGGAGACGATTATCTCAGGATGGCAATATAAACAAACGAAACTTTTAGTAGATTTCTACTTATTTTATTAAATATTATCTCCACCAAACAGGACAAGCTTGCATCTGTTATAGTTTTGGAGAAAAATGTGTTCATTTCATGTATGCGCGAAATGCCTTAAAAATGGCTTTAAAATGGATTTGGAGCATGGAGACGATTATCTCGGGATTGCAAGATAACCAAACAAAACTTTTAGTGGATTTCTACTTATTTTATTAAATATCATCTCCACCAAACAGGACAAGCTTGCATCTGTTATAGTTTTGGAGAAAAATGTGTTCATTTCATGTATGCGCGAAATGCCTTAAAAATGGCTTTAAAATGGATTTGGAGCATGGAGACGATTATCTCGGGATTGCAAGATAACCAAACAAAACTTTTAGTGGATTTCTACTTATTTTATTAAATATCATCTCCACCAAACAGGACAAGCTTGCATCTGTTATAGTTTTGGAGAAAAATGTGTTCATTTCATGTATGCGCGAAATGCCTTAAAAATGGCTTTAAAATGGATTTGGAGCATGGAGACGATTATCTCGGGATTGCAAGATAGCCAAACAAAACTTTTAGTGGATTTCTACTTATTTTATTAAATATCATCTCCACCAAACAGGACAAGCTTGCATCTGTTATAGTTTTGGAGAAAAATGTGTTCATTTCATGTATGCGCGAAATGCCTTAAAAATGGCTTTAAAATGGATTTGGAGCATGGAGACGATTATCTCGGGATTGCAAGATAACCAAACAAAACTTTTAGTGGATTTCTACTTATTTTATTAAATATCATCTCCACCAAACAGGACAAGCTTGCATGTGTTATAGTTTTGGAGAAAAATGTGTTCATTTCATGTATGCGCAAAATGCCTTTGAAATGGCTTTAAAATGGATTTGGAGCATGGAGACGATTATCTCAGGATGGCAATATAAACAAACGAAACTTTTAGTAGATTTCTACTTATTTTATTAAATATTATCTCCACCAAACAGGACAAGCTTGCATCTGTTATAGTTTTGGAGAAAAATGTGTTCATTTCATGTATGCGCGAAATGCCTTAAAAATGGCTTTAAAATGGATTTGGAGCATGGAGACGATTATCTCGGGATTGCAAGATAACCAAACAAAACTTTTAGTGGATTTCTACTTATTTTATTAAATATCATCTCCACCAAACAGGAGAAGCTTGCATCTGTTATAGTTTTGGAGAAAAATGTGTTCATTTCATGTATGCGCGAAATGCCTTAAAAATGGCTTTAAAATGGATTTGGAGCATGGAGACGATTATCTCGGGATTGCAAGATAACCAAACAAAACTTTTAGTGGATTTCTACTTATTTTATTAAATATCATCTCCACCAAACAGGACAAGCTTGCATCTGTTATAGTTTTGGAGAAAAATGTGTTCATTTCATGTATGCGCGATATGCCTTAAAAAATGGCTTTAAAATGGATTTGGAGCATGGAGACGATTATCTCGGGATTGCAAGATAACCAAACAAAACTTTTAGTGGATTTCTACTTATTTTATTAAATATCATCTCCACCAAACAGGACAAGCTTGCATGTGTTATAGTTTTGGAGAAAAATGTGTTCATTTCATGTATGCGCAAAATGACTTTGAAATGGCTTTAAAATGGATTTGGAGCATGGAGACGATTATCTCAGGATGGCAATATAAACAAACGAAACTTTTAGTAGATTTCTACTTATTTTATTAAATATTATCTCCACCAAACAGGACAAGCTTGCATCTGTTATAGTTTTGGAGAAAAATGTGTTCATTTCATGTATGCGCGAAATGCCTTAAAAATGGCTTTAAAATGGATTTGGAGCATGGAGACGATTATCTCGGGATTGCAAGATAACCAAATAAAACGTTTAGTGGATTTCTACTTATTTTATTAAATATCATCTCCACCAAACAGGACAAGCTTGCATCTGTTATAGTTTTGGAGAAAAATGTGTTCATTTCATGTATGCGCGAAATGCCTTAAAAATGGCTTTAAAATGGATTTGGAGCATGGAGACGATTATCTCGGGATTGCAAGATAACCAAACAAAACTTTTAGTGGATTTCTACTTATTTTATTAAATATCATCTCCACCAAACAGGACAAGCTTGCATCTGTTATAGTTTTGGAGAAAAATGTGTTCATTTCATGTATGCGCGAAATGCCTTAAAAATGGCTTTAAAATGGATTTGGAGCATGGAGACGATTATCTCGGGATTGCAAGATAACCAAACAAAACTTTTAGTGGATTTCTACTTATTTTATTAAATATCATCTCCACCAAACAGGACAAGCTTGCATGTGTTATAGTTTTGGAGAAAAATGTGTTCATTTCATGTATGCGCAAAATGACTTTGAAATGGCTTTAAAATGGATTTGGAGCATGGAGACGATTATCTCAGGATGGCAATATAAACAAACGAAACTTTTAGTAGATTTCTACTTATTTTATTAAATATTATCTCCACCAAACAGGACAAGCTTGCATCTGTTATAGTTTTGGAGAAAAATGTGTTCATTTCATGTATGCGCGAAATGCCTTAAAAATGGCTTTAAAATGGATTTGGAGCATGGAGACGATTATCTCGGGATTGCAAGAT